>NW_017306283.1:2374713-2420102 GCF_000935625.1 Nanorana parkeri
GTGGGAAGATTCTCCCTTGTCTCTTTTTTTTCTCTTTTCTGAGAATGAATATTACAACAGCCTGTGGTTAGTAACAGTAAAAACAACTTTCTCCCAATCTCTCCCGGCACCTTTACATTGTGGTTTTAAGTTCACTTGAATTAAGCTTATCCTGCACTTCAGCCATTGCTCTTCACATGAGCAAAACAAATTAAAAAAACCATGCACAGTTACTAGATGCCACGGCCTGATCTGATAAATATGGCCTGCAATCCGAAGCTATCAGGGGTGCGCAGTGTGTTCTTTTCTGGGATAGATAGAATATTCTGTTCCTTGCATGTCCTTATGGGTTTTATTATATCACCTGTGATACATACACGGGACAGAGGAGGCTTCATACTCGGCAGCAATCCATGCATAGTTATCTTGTAGATCTAAGCAAGGGATAGCGCAAAGTGCTTGCATAGCCCCGCCCTCATTTCCTCCAAGGCCCAAAACGGCTGTCTGGCAGTTCTGATGTTTGCCATGAAAAAGGTATTATGGTGGAGTGTAGACGTGGGCTGATGGGAGCTGCTGTTGGCTACTAATCCTCAACCAGCCCTGATAAAATGAAATGTCATCGTTTGCTGTAATCAATATGTGATGCTGAGCCTCCATGATTGTAAGAACTGGAATCCAGTGAATGAAAGGGGCGGAGAGAATGAATGAAAGGGGCGGTGAGAATGAATGAAAAGGGGCGGAGGGAATGAATGAAAGAGGGGGAGAGAGAATTTCTCCAAAGTGTAGAAAATGCTCTCTTGTCACAGTTGTCACCAGAGCACATGTCCCCACTGGAAGATTTCTGTTCTGGTGACAACTGTAAAATGTTGGATGATGTCGGTGGTCACCAGGACAAATAGAAAGGATGAATCTCCACAGCAGAGACAGCAACAACAAAAAGAAAAAACCTGGGGTTCTAACCCTTCTCTACTGTACCCTAAACTATCAAAGATTCATACACAATATTGCCTCCACTAGAATGGGCAGTTAATTGTCATGTGCACAAATGTTGGGATGATGTGTTAATATGCCAGGACTAGGTTTTATTAACAGGATTAGCACTGTTATTATCACCACCTGTTATTACTACTACTATAACTACTATATACTACTACTATATACTACTACTATAACTACTATATACTACTACTATATACTACTACTATAACTACTATATACTACTACTACTATATACCATATACTACTATAACTACTATATACTACTACTATATACCATATACTACTACTATAATACCTATCACTAGTAACACTACCAATATCACTAATTATTAATGTTACTACTAACACAACAATTGTTACTATTAGGCCTCATTCACGCGAGAAATGGCTGGCACGTACAGCTCCATGCTGGGTGCACGGCCGTATCGGGCCGTTCCCGGGAAGGACAGGTGCTGCGGGTGATTAGTACGCAGCCCCTGTCCTTCTCTATGGGACTACGTGGCCATACGCTGCCCTACGCTCACCCCAAGTGCAGGTCCGGACGGGTGCGGGTGTCTCGGCACGGATGCAGACAGGATCCATCCTGTCAGCGTACGAGTACAGACACGGATGTGCAGGGCGGGTGAGCCTAGGGCGGCGTACGGCCGCATACTTCCATAGAGAAGGACAGGGGCTGCATACTAATCACACGCAGCACATGTCCTTCCCGGGAACGGCCCGATACGGCCCTGCACGCAGCACATGTCCTTCCCAGGAGCTGCTCGATACGGCCCTGCACGCAGCACGGAGCTGTACGGGCTGACCTTTTCTAGTGTGAATGAGGCCTTAATGTTACCATTACCAACACTGCTAGCAGTATAAATAGTGACACTGCCTTAACTACTACTATCACTTCTACTACTGCCTCTATAATTATTCCTACCACTTTCTTTAATCAGTACTACAGTACTCAGTACTACAACTAGTACTACCACAAGTACAGCTACTCTTAATATTGCTATGTTTATCACCACGGCTTCTACTTCTACAACTATCACTACTGCTACTACTATCAGTACTACAACTACTACTTTCATTTCTACTACGGTACTATCACGTCTACTACTACTATCACTTCCACCACTACTTTCCCTTATACTACTACTATCATCACTTCTACTACTATCTCTAGTATTATGTCTACCTTTCTATAATTAGTAATACAACAATTACTACTACAACTACAGCTATTATTGCTACCTTTACTATTGTTATGTTTATCACCACTGCTACTATATCTACTACTATCACTTCTACTACTGCCTCTAGTATTACGTCTACTACTTTCTTCAATTAGTAATACAACTATTATTGCTACTCTTACTATTGCTATGTTTATTACCACTGCTACTACTTCTACCACTACAGCCACTACTAATACTACTACCACCACTTCTACTGCACTATCCATGCTGCTGCTATCACAACCACCACAAAAACTCATAATGCCAGCACTGCTACTGATACCACCAGTATTAGCAATCCTACTATTGTAGTACCACTTCTACTGCCCTCAACACTTGTATTTCTTTTATTAATACAACCACCCACATTGGTTCTGCCTCTTCAATCAATACTACTACTGCGTCTAGTATTACCCTTTTTCTACAATTACTAATACTATTACTACCACAAGAATTATTGCTACTGTTACTATTGTTATATTTATCACCACTGCTACTACTTCTACTATTTCACTACTACTGCTACTAATCCTATTACCACCACTGCTACTGCCACTACCTGTGCTGCTATTATCACAACCACCACAACAACTCATAATGCTAGCACTGGTAATACTACCACCAGTATTAGAAATTCTACTATTGTACTACCACTTCAACTGCCATCAACACTGACAATTCTTCTACTAATACAACCACTTACATCAGTTCTGCCTCTTCCAATAATACTGCTATGAATGCTCCTACTACTGCACCTAGTATTACCTTCTTTCTACAATTACTAACACAGCCACAGGATTTGTCCAGCCCTGGATTGGCAGCTTTGGCACTGCCATGGCTACAATTACTGTTACCAAAAATGTTATATTAAATGATACAAATTCCATTTCCTCTGCTCACAGCTTATCTCCGGGGAGACAAAAAAAATCCTCTTTCCTCTCCATCCCCTGAACCCAATCTTCCTATGTATCCCCAATTAAGTGACTTGACATGCCAGACCATAGATCCTCTTTCTGCTGGTCTGTAGATGGTTCCGGGCTGCAGTGCCCTCATTGTGAAGTGGATGGTGCCCATTGGCTGTTTGAGTCCATTTCCAGGTACTCGCAGGCTCCTGAAGCCTTCTATTGTGATGCCATGACAAGGGGCGGACAGAAGACCAGTCGGCTGAATGGCGGAAAGCAGAGAGAGGAACTTCTGGTCACCACTTGCCGCAGAGGATTATGTGACAGCAGATTCCGGTGAGTTTTTGGGCCTCTTAAAAATAAAACTGCAGATGTAGTGGGTACGAGTAGAATGAATACTGAATGTTTTTTTTTTTTTTTTTTTAAGAAGCTGATGAAGCAGAGATCTTGCGGACGCAAACGAGCACATACAGGCGATCGGCGGGCTATGGACCCGCTGATCGCCTATATGTGAAACACCCGGTACCGGGTGTTCGCATTGGACGGGTCTTTTCTGCCCGTGCGCGAGCAGAAAAAAATGCCGTCTGGCGACGGCAACCCGCCAATGCAGCAGTGCCGTCCGTCCGTTTTTCTACTACGGGCGGACGGCAAGAGGTTAAATGAAATTTGGCTTTAAATCATATTTGAAGCCTTCAGGAGTTACAGGAAGAAGTGGTACAAAATCTCTCCATCCCTGGAGCATGGGAGACGTCCATGTCAAGCCCAGAGGGCCACATGTAGGGAACCATGACATACTCAGTACACCTAAGCCAAGACCATTTCTCATATCACCGGGAGTTTTTGGGCCGCACAATTAGCAAGGCTACGAGCTCTCCGAATGGGGGAGTCTGTGACTCAACCCCATCCTTCTGTAGACATCACTGGCCTTCACTTATAGGTCCCATTGGCCATCATGGTTGGCCACGTACACAATCTTTCAGGATACCATGTCATAGTGACTGCTCACCCCCGGCACCAAACCCCGGGGGCCATAACTTCCTCTTTCAGGAGGGTAGCCACTTTGTAAGGATGGAGCACAGCTTGATTCTGGCTCTACTTCCTTCCTTCAGCCAGCATTACCTTCTGGTTCCACAGTGCCGGATCCTGCAGAGCCGTAGGGGGTTGAACAAAGGAACCAACTCAGCAGGATGGGGGGGATACACTCCCTAAAGTGCTGAATGCTGAAGAGGTCTTCAAGGCTGCAGTGTTGTAACAGAGACGAGGTAGGAGAAACCAGCCACCAGAGGGGTGTGTGTGTGTGTATATATATATATGGTCTTCGATTGTCGTTTACAGGTCCCTTTAAATGCATGCATGCACCTTACAGTGGCCACAGAACACCACTTGACAATGTCAATGGGAGGGGAGACTGAGGAAATGCTTCCTCCTGCCTGCAGCAGACTGATCACTTGGGAAGGGAAGACTGAGGAAATGCTTCTTCCTGCCTGCAGCAGACTGATCACTGGGGGAGAGTAGACTGAGGAAATGCTTCCTCTTGCCTGCAGCAGACCGATCACTTGGGAAGGGAACACTGAGGAAATGCTGCGTCCTGCCTGAACAGACTGATCACTGGTGGAGGGGAGACTGAGGAAATGTTTCCTCCTGCCTGCGGGAGACTGATCACTAGCAAAGAGGAGACTGAGGAAATGCTTCTTCCTGCCTGCAGCAGACAGATCACTGGGGAGGGGAGACTGAGGAAATGCTTCCCCCTGCCTGCAGCAGACTGATCACTGGGGAGGGGAGACTGAGGAAATGCTTCCTCCTGCCTGCAGCAGACTGATCACTGGGGGAGGGTAGACTGAGGAAATGCTTCCTCCTGCCTGCAGCAGACTGATCACTGGGGGAGGGTAGACTGAGGAAATGCTTCCTCCTGCCTGCAGCAGACTGATCACTGGGGGAGGGTAGACTGAGGAAATGCTTCCTCCTGCCTGCAGCAGACTGATAACTGGGGGAGGGGAGACTGAGGAAATGCTCATCCTGCCTGCAGCAGACTGATCACTGGGGGAGGGGAGACTAAGGAAATGCTTCCTCCTGCCTGCAGCAGAATGATCACTGGGGAGGGGAGACTGGGGAAATGCTTCCTACTGCCACAGCAGACAGATGACATCATCTCAAACTGGGCATAGTCACTGGACTGGAGCTCAATGGCTGCATTGTGGTGGGCTCTGGCCTGAACACAAGTCAAGAGGCTGCGGTGAAAAATGTCAGTTACCTGGGGAGCCATAAGTGGCCCCTGGGCCACTGGTCAGAGATCGCTGAAGCAAACAAGTAAAACAGAAGAAACAAGTATCCTCGGTGGGCTCTGTGGATCACACATGGTATAGAATGTCAGTTTGGGTTTTCTTTAGCCTGCCGTACAGGAGGAGACGAGAAGGAGCAGCCTGGCGTCAGCCGGACCCTGTGGAATATATGAGAGGGAATGTGAAAAGGTAAGACGTAAGCGTACATGAGATCTTTCAGGCGGCGGCCGAGGCTTTTCCCGATCCTGTGCTGTAATGGAAAGCGGAGCTTAGAAGAACATTTCATAGGCAGGTCACATGGCTTCCTGTAAAACGTTCTCCGCAGGTGAAACCAGGACTCCGCAGCGAGGGGAATGATGTGCTTTCCTGCAGCCTCATGACACGCACAGCTCTACTCATCAAGGAGAGAGACCAAATAACAACTGATTGCTGGAATGCCAGACACTCTGTAACCCTTCGTGTCCAAAAACAAAAAATACATCTGTATTTCTTTATTGAAGTTCTATCCCGCCCCTAATAACCAGATTCCAACCAGACTCTAGAGCAGGGGTGTCAAACTCAATTCAATCGAGGGCCGCATCAACATTATGGTCGTCCTCAAAGGGCTTGTAAGACTCGACTAGAACTGATGTCCCAATTACCTAATTACAAAGACTGCCATGACCACCCACCTCCCTCTTCAACCCAATAAAATAGACCACACTTCTTGAGTAATCTTACTTATTGAAGATGCCCCTAGGAAGGACTTCCTCAATGCACTGACACCATTTCACTGAATAGGGATATGCACTTCCTTGTGTCATCGAATGTGCTGTCTGAACTACAACTCAACGTCTGAACAATGTAACAATATAATTGCTTGCTGGAAGCAATGCATGGTGGGATATTAGTCTTGAGAAATGGGGATTGCATCATGTCAAGCAGCAGGGAAAGAGACGCAAAGCACACTGGGAATCCAGGAAGTTGTTGGAAGTGATGGGCAGACGGAAAGCAGCACTCACTACATAAAAGGGATTTTTTTTCAAGTAAGGTTTGATTGTATTACCAGAAACATCTCTCCTCTGTATTCCTATTACAAAGCTAGCAGGAGCTAGCAGGTGTTATTAAGCCACCCAGGGAGAGGTGTTAAAACATCTGCTAGCTCCAATCATGCTAATACAATCAACACCTTACCTCCATAATGTCTTTGACCCCATGCTGGTTATGATAAACAGATAATATGTATTCCTATTACAATGCTGATGTTATTACAGGATATCATATGCTGGGACTTCACAACTCCTTAGATGTCCAGACCAAATTTAACAGAGCTGGTGTGCATCAGTTAACTTGGCAATTATTCTTTTTTTCTGATTGACAGCGGGCCTGAGAACTAGGCACGTGTACAGTTTTGCATTCTTAGTTCTCTGCTGCAGAGTTAATTATCAACCTTGCGGGTATTGGGCTAGTGCAGGAGCCCTCTGTAATACAGACCGGCCACTGATTACTCACAAAAGAAAAGTCTGGTTGCAAACCGCAAACTTTGCTGAGAAGTTTCTTGTAGTACACAGGTTTATATCCTCTTCACTCTGACATGTTTCGCCCAATACTGCACTTAGTCAGCACCCTTATATGGCGATGTGATGAGCTTCCTGTAATAAAGATCGGTGACTGCTGCCCTCTTTCCTTGTGCAGGGTGACAGGTCTAGTCTCCACCCCCTCCTGTAATAAAGACTGGTGACTGCTGCCCTCTTTCCTAGTGCAGGCTGACTGGTCTTGTCTCTGCCCCCTCCTGTAATATAGATCGGTGACTGCTGCCCTCTCTCCTTGTGCAGGGTGACAGGTCTAGTCTCCACCCCCTCCTGTAATAAAGACCAGTGACTGCTGCCCTGTCTCCTTGTGCAGTGTGACTGGTCTAGTCTCTGCCCCCTCCTGTAGTAAAGACCGCTCACTGCTGCTCTCGGTCCTTGTGCAGTGTGACTGGTCTTGTCTCTGCCCCTCCTGTAATAAAGGCCGGTCACTGCTGTCCTCTCTCCTTGTGCAGGGTGACAGGTCTAGTCTCCACCCCCTCCTGTAATAAAGACCGGTGACTGCTGCCCTCTCTCCTTGTGCAGGGTGACTGGTCTAGTCTCTGCTCCCTCCTGTAGTAAAGACCGCTCACTGCTGCTCTCGGTCCTTGTGCAGGGTGAATGGTCTCGTCTCCGCCCCATCCTGTAGTTCTCTACAGTCAGCCTGTAGTGTGTGGGGCCTGCTGAGCCCCTCCCACAGCTCTGCTCTCCACACAGACTACCGGTATGTACAGCAGGGTGATGATATGACCACTACTTTGCAGGGTGATATCAGGATTTGCAAAGGGATGTTGTTGCACAAATGGAGGATTTATATCCTTTGTGGCTACTGAGGAATATATTGAAATGGAAGTTTTGAAAGAGTTCAACTTTAACATTTTCATAAACCTATTTACATTTAGCTCATTATTTTTATATATTAAAAACTAAATACAAAAACCATTCTTCCTGCAAACATAATTCTTTAACACATAATTACTAAACGGAGTTACGATTGCCATTCCCGCTCAGTGAGCTTCTCTGATGTACATGTCAATGACTTTTGGCTTTGTTTTCATGTGGCATTTTTTATTGCTGAACTATTGTTATTTCCTCAGGGGGGAGAAAATTGAGGTTTTTCATCTCGTCACGACCGGATGCGTTTTCCCTACTCTGGCTGCAAAAAGGAAGTTAGAAATGTGAACACAAAGTACAGTTTTAAAATAAGGAAGTCCCATTATAAAAAATAAATAAAATGCCTTCACAAGAATGAAACGGTTTATTCAAACTTCCCAAACCTCGGACAGTACAGTACGTTTTGTTTTGTCAGATCATTTATTAAATGCTTTTTTCGGTAAATTGCCTAAGGTCCAATGGCGAGTAATGATACATTGAGTAAGCTATGTGACAAAATGGATCTTGCTTCCCAAAGTTGGATGATGGGCAGAAAAGCAGGGGGCTGACCAATGGAAAGAGGGTGCAGCGTTTAGGGCCCTTTCACTAGTTTTTGCATATGCACTGTCGCACTTTTTTAGAATGTTGGCGCTATGTTCAGTGGTGTATTCTGGTCTGGGGCCGCCCTAGGCAAGACGAAACTAGGACACCCTCCACCACTATATCCGCAGGATCTCAGGGGGGCTGTGCAGGATCTGTGGTGGGCTCTGCCATAGAGCCCACCACAGAAGGAACACAGAAGTATCTCTTGTTCAACTGAAAGTACGCTGCACTGTGTGTATGTACAAATCTTTATCATGAAGGACTGTGGCTGCTCCTGGGCCTGTAGGAAGGTCTGGAAAGTCAAAAGGCTGTAGATTGCTAAGCCTAGGAGAGACGACATTTCAAAGCTGCCCCGTGTGTCTTCACCTTAATCCAGGCATGATAAAGGAAAGCAATTTGCTTTCAGTTATATACATTGTGCACATATACTATACCAGGTGCTGAGAGCTGTAGTGGTCCCCAGTCCCCTTTATCTACTTATATTTAACTCACATTCCAGTGGATGTCCTGGATCTTATGAAGTATATTTAATGCCCAAACCTTTATCTTACTTATGTCTGGATATAGTAAGAAGTGGTTAAAAACCTCCGTCATGTGTTTGTTGCTGTCTGTGTTACGTTGGGGAGACACACTTCCTTTCTCAGAGACACAACAGGAAGTGAGAAAATCAAGGTAAGAGAAGTCTTCTCTTAGATAGCGGCCATCAGAATAACTGACCTTGTCTCCTCTATTCTTGTTACCAAAAATGTTGGACTTTTCCTCACTTTCAGTCCCGGTGACAATGGTCACCAGGAAAAACACAGGGAGAGACCAGAGGGGACACTTGAAAGCGGTCCCAGCTGTTCCCTACTCTTTACTACTGGATGGAATCGCTGTTGTGACTGGAAGAAAGCAAGGGACTATGCTGTAATTTGGGCTGTGAGCTGCTGCCGTTGCTGGTGAGGGTTAAAGATACATGGTGTGTCCTACTGTTCAGGTTGTTACCGTGCTGAGAGGGCTGCAAGACCATGTGCTGCTGAGATCATGAAGACTTTGCTGCTCGATCATGTTGTGTTGTGCTAGTTCAAGGGTGAGTTTGTTAAAGAGCCCCAAGGCCATTTGGGCTATTCCTGCACTACTGTTGGGGAGTGAGCTGTTGCTGTCGTGCCCAGAGGCTACACTCTTCATCCATCCATGGCTTGAGATAGCGACCAACTCCACCAGTGGTGAGAGGCCTCTTGGCCACCATCTTATTACAAAACAATTGAGCACTCCACTGTAGCAAAAGGACCCCAGTGCTGGCAGGACTGTATTGCGGAATATTTAGCCCCACTGGCCAGTCGAGTTGGAGCAGACAGGGCCTTCTGCTCATTGTTAGGCCATCGTTATGCCAGTTGTGTTGTTACCCTGTGAATTGTTTGACACGGCATTGTACTTTTTTGTCTAACTGCTTTCTTACAGGGCTTTGCTCCCTAAAATAAATCCCATTTAAAGATGTCAAGGTGTGTCTGCATCACTCGGGTCTAGGTAGGGGTGGGTCATCACTGGAGTGGGGCAGAAGAACTGGATTAATCCATTCGACGGTTCCTCTGGGCGTAGTGCTACATTTGCTCATTTCATATACAGGCTCCACTGACCATCAGTGTAAGAGAGGACATTCTTCTTCTCACTGACCACCAATGCTAGATGAGGTTTCCCTACTCTCCACTGACCACCAATGTAGAAGGGGGTATTCTTTCTTCTACTGACCACTGATGAAGGTGGCAATCTTCTTCACACTGACTGTCAATGTAAAGAGGCATTCTTTTTCCATTTACTAGTGATGTAAGAGGGGGGCATTCTTTCTTCCAGTGACCTCTGATGTAAGGAGATATTCTTCTTCACAGTGACCACCAATGTAAGAGAGGACATTCTTCCTGCCGCTGACTACCAATGAAGGTGTGTGTGCATATGGGGGAATTCTTCCTCTTCACACTGACTACCAATGTAAGATGGGACCTTTTTCTTTCACTGACCAGTGCTGGAGAGGGTATTTTTTTCACACTGACCACCAATGTCAGACGAGACATTCTTCCTTCCACTGTCCACCAATGTAAGATGGGGCATTCTTACTCCCACTGACCACAGATGTAAGAAGGGACATTCTTACTCCCACTGACCACCAATCTAAGGGGATCTGCTTCTTCACAGTGACCATTGTGTAAGAGGGGGCATTGTGCCTTCTACTGACCACCAATGTAAGAGGGGTAGTCATATGCAGTGATTTAAGCTTAACAAGCGAAACGCGTTCAATTGGAGCAGTAAATCACTGCATATGAATTACTAGGGATAAAATGAGATGTATATACTATTAATGGTAACATGTAAAATATATGAACTGTGAGAATTAGGCAAGAATTCAGGGTATTAAGAATCATGTATATGTACAATATCTATTTTTAACCTATATTATGGAGATGTTTTTAAAGAATTGTAATACATTTCTATTAATTTCTAACCTTCTGACTCCTCTTTAAAACCCCACTACAACCTTGGTTGTGAATTTGTGTTCAAGTTATTCTTCTACCTTTCACTGACCACCAATGTAAGAGGGGATATTCTTTTACCTTTCACTGTCCACCAATGTAAGAGGGGATATTATTTTACCTTTCACTGTCCACCAATGTAAGAGGGGATATTCTTTTACCTTTCACTGTCCACCAATGTAAGAGGGTATATTCTTTTACCTTTCACTGACCACCAATGTAAGAGGGGATATTCTTTTACCTTTCACTGACCACCAAGTAAGATGGAGTATTCTTCTACCCACTGACCACCAATGTAAGATGGAGTATTCTTTCTTCCAATGGCCACCAATATAAGAGTAAGAGAAGGCATTGTTCCTTCTACTGACCACCAATGTAAGAGGGGGTGTTCTTTTACCCACTGACCACCAATGATGTTAAAGCTTACACAAGATTTTAGTGATTTGGCTTTACATCTACTTTAAATGTTTGGCATGTATGTCGATATTCGTACAAAACTACAAACGGCTCATACACACCCATAACGTTATTTACCACTCTACAGCTTAATAGTATACAGATAAAAAGCCACAGTGAAGTGGCAAACAAGCCGTTTAATTACAGTGACTATTATCTTGGTGGTGGAAAGCCGCAGGTCATTCCAGGTAAAGCCGTTAGGAAGCAGTTTTTCACTAGTAAAACTTCATAGTACAAAACAGTAAAAATACAAATGCAACACATTCCATTAAGGAAATAATTAGAACACTCATGACTCTAGAAAACACTCATTAAACAGGCATGATACCAGGATGAATATAATTATATGTAATGTAAACAGAGAGTAACTCAGAAAGTTATCACCACACTAACTCTTTAACCTCCTCCAGACCTCTGCTATTATTTTGCCATCACGGTGAGATTCTTTGATTTGAAGGCTACGTGTTGTAACAACGTTACTCTGTGCACCTCGAAAGTCAAGGGAAGGGGGATGCAAACCATAGTGAAGAAGCATTAGGTGTAGTAGAGGGGAATGAAACAATGGAGACATAACATCAGGTTCTTGGTGGAGGTATTAGATGGTTTTGCCACCTTTTACTTAAAACAATTGCCAGTGGGTAGAAGTATTTTTGTTGTTTTTCTAGAAGAGACTTGTATGTCTTTTATCCCCCCCAAAAAAACTTTTCCTTTTTATGTTTTTGTTTTTTTTCGTGTGGCTTGCTTGCGGTACAGAGTAGTGTACCCTCTGGATCCACTCTTAGCATCAGTGATATACAGAGAATAGAATCAGGTACCGAGATAATGTGTGCATGAGTGGGACTGCCCAATGGCTGAAGGAAGACATTATTGGGTTCGGAAAAAGTGCCAGAAAATACGGAAGCTGCAGTGATGGATCGGTGACAGCCGGCATTAAAAATTTAAAATGAATTAAAAAACAATTAAGAGGCTCTAGATATCTAGATTTTAGCTCTTTTAATATAACCTTTGTGTCTCCGGCAGTGCTGTGTGGACCCATTTGTTCCTTCTGTGAATTGGACCTTGCTTGCAGCCAGAAAGGACTGGGGTGGGTATATGCCTTGCGGCAGCAGATTACTTTTATTGTTAGCGGGTGTAAACCTGTTAGCACGGAGATGAGCAAAGTACAATCATGCCAAAGTTTAGCAGAGCAACTTGCTGTTTGCAACTCCTGATATTTACATATCAAACAGAGACAGCAGATCAGTACCTTTGCCTCACACAGAGCCTTCTCTTGGACATGACTGAGCGCCAGAATTGGGGACCCCCCTAGTAGTAACGAAAGATCTATATAGAGGAATCAGGACCTCCTTCCTCCTGCTGGTGACCCCCCTAGTAGTAACGAAAGATCTATATAAAGGAATCAGGACCTCCTTCCTCCAGCTGGTGATAACCAAAGACCTATATAGAGGAATCAGGACCAACTTCCTCCTCCTAGTGATAACAAAAGATCTATATTAGAGGAATCAAAACTTCCTTCCTCCTGCTGGTGACCCCCCTAGTGATAACTAAAGATCTATATAGAGGAATCAGGACCTCATTCCTCCTGCTGGTGACCCCCCTAGTAGTAACGAAAGATCTATATAGAGGAATCAGGACCTCCTTCCTCCTGCTGGTGATCCCCCTGGTGATAACTAAAGATCTATATAGAGGAATCGGGACCTCCTTCCTCCTTCTGGTGACCCCTCTAGTGATAACTAAAGATCTATATACAGGAATCAGGACCTCCTTCCTCCTGCTGGTAACAATTCTAGTGATAACTAAAGATCTATATAGAGGAATCAGGACCTCCTTCCTCCTGCTGGTGACCCCCCTGGTGATAACTAAAGATCTATATAGAGGAATCAGGACCTCCTTCCTCCTTCTGGTGACCCCTCTAGTGATAACTAAAGATCTATATTGAGGAATCAGGACCTGCTTCCTCCTGCTGGTGACAATTCTAGTGATAACTAAAGATCTATATTGAGGAATCAGGACCTCTTTCCTCCTGCTGGGGACCCTTCTAGTGATAAATATCTATACAGAGGAATCAGGACCTCTTTCCTCCTGCTGGGGACCCTTCTAGTGATAAATATCTATACAGAGGAATCAGGACCTCTTTCCTCCTGCTGGGGACCCTTCTAGTGATAAATATCTATACAGAGGAATCAGGACCTCTTTCCTCCTGCTGGGGACCCTTCTAGTGATAAATATCTATACAGAGGAATCAGGACCTCTTTCCTCCTGCTGGGGACCCTTCTAGTGATAAATATCTATACAGAGGAATCAGGACCTCTTTCCTCCTGCTGGGGACCCTTCTAGTGATAAATATCTATACAGAGGAATCAGGACCTCTTTCCTCCTGCTGGGGACCCTTCTAGTGATAAATATCTATACAGAGGAATCAGGACCTCCTTCCTCCTGCTGGGGACCCTTCTAGTGATAAATATCTATACAGAGGAATCAGGACCTCTTTCCTCCTGCTGGGGACCCTTCTAGTGATAAATATCTATATAGAGGAATCAGGACCTCCTTCCTCCTGCTGGTGATCCCTCTAGGTCTGAGAACTAATGTACATAGAGGAATCAGGACCTCTATCTACATATTCTTATACACGAGGTCTGATTGGGGGAGACACGGCAACCCAGTGAATTTTTATCAGCTGCCAATTGTCACATTTCTTTGAAGCCTGAGACTTCTCTTCTGCTCTTTTTCTCAAGGAAAAATGTGTAGCAATTTGGCTCAAGTGTTCTTGGCCGTCTTCGGCTGTTACGTAACGTTATACATATCCTGTACTTTCTCCTCTAAAAATCATGCACGGCAGTATAGCTAATTGTAATTGTCTCCTGCAATTCCTTCTGGGCCAGGGTCAAGAAAATAAACTGGGTGGATCTGAAATTAAAGTGGACCTGTCAATTTAAGGCAAATGACTCTGGGCAAATATTTTTTATTAACGCTTGCAGTGGGGCTTGCCCCCCGCTGCAAGGGGCAACTGCTTGTTTTTGTCTATTGACTAAAATGAAAAAGTTTTACTCACCTGATCCCTGGAGCCGGCTTGTTCTTAAACCGGTCCTTCCAGCCTCTTCTGCAGTTTTCTAAGGATCCTCGAGTCATCACGTCACTGTGCATTGGATGTGAGGACGCAGAGCGACATATCATCACTGCAGTGGAGGAGGAGGGAGGCTGGAGTGAATGCTGTGACAGCTGGCCGGTTGTGAGGTTCAGGTGAGTATAACTGTTTTTTATTTTAGCTGCTGGACAAAAATTAGCACTTAACAATTGCAGTGCGGGGGTAGCCCTACCGCAAGGGTTAATAAAAAAAAATCCCCAGAATTCTATACCCCCCAAAAAAGTGAAACCTTCCTACTTTTTCATTCTCTTTCAAACTTCCAATTTTTCAAATGTCTTTGTGCCCATTTATAAGTGTATTAAAATCATCTCTTATCATAAATGACCTGTTGATCCTGCCAGTAAGTCCTCTTCCTGTTCACCGGTGGCAACAATCTGTAGGCTTATAGAGCTTTT
Organism: Nanorana parkeri; assembly: GCF_000935625.1. Taxonomy (NCBI): domain Eukaryota; kingdom Metazoa; phylum Chordata; class Amphibia; order Anura; family Dicroglossidae; genus Nanorana; species Nanorana parkeri. The sequence goes on from NW_017306283.1 coordinate 2,389,619, forward strand.
GCAGCGTTGCCACCACAGTGTGCATGCTCCTCGAGCAGTTATCCCTTGCAACCCTATGTGATAAGGATGGCAACCATTGATCGAGAGATGCCGGTCGAAAGGGTGCCGACAACGGCACCCACTTTGTCCGAATATCGGCCAGTTCCTGAAGAACTGACTTAAATTTGCATAATATATGGCCAGCTTAAAGGAGAACTATGGGGTTAGGGCTTGTCCCCATAGTTCTCCTTAGGATAACGGGAGGACACAAATGTACCTTATACTAAGGGCAGAAAGAGGTAACCGTGCTCCATTGCTGTCTCTATTTGTCTACCAGTGGCATCAGTTACTAATGGAGGAAGAAAATAATTAATACTGTGAATGCCCTACCGCATGGGGAAGTGATGGCAAAAATGTATTTTGCTAAACCACTGTGTATTGTTAACAATTGCCATTTTTACAAAGTAAGATACTAAGCTACAAAGTAAGATACTAATTTTCACCTTTATTTGCACCTCGATGTCCAAATCCGAAACCCCGAACTGAATTCTCCTGCAGCCACTTCATGTCTATAAACACTCCAATGGTGGCTACGTGGCATATCTCAGGGCGGATTTCCTGATGGTGACAACAGTAGACCATGTCTGCATAATATATATTGAAATGGTCACTTGTTGTCTCCATCGGAAGCCTGCGTGACAACGTGGGAGCACTGGGGACACTGGGACATGTGCAAAGTGTTGCCATGCTATTACATAGTTGCCAACTGTCCCAGACAGTCCTGATCCCATCTTAGTCCTGATGATGCTGTGTCCCAGGAGATGTCCTGGGATCACATGGTCACCCTTATTTGAGTTGCTGGCATGCTCAGTAACTCAATAACACAAGCATTTTGGTAATCAGCAGCAGAAAGTGGGCAGCCCCCATGCAATTAGAAGGGTTTGGGTGAACCAAAAAAGTAAGTGGGTGAAATCTGGGCAGGACCGCCCAATCCCTGGACAAGCCTGAGGCAAACTGTGTCCTGGGAACTGCAATGGCAATGCTGGTAAGTATGCTATTACAGTACAGCAAGTGCCTAAACAAGGACCCCCATTGCAGGGTTGCCAGGTATTATTATGGGGATTTAAAATAACTTTTGAAATTACATCAACATGTTAAAGATATTATATATAAGATTTTAGTGACTGGCATTGGATGAATTCCAGTTAATAAATAGTTACATAGCAGGTGAGGTTGAAAAAAAAGACACAGGTCCATCAGGTTCAACCCATATAGTGTGTGTGTACAAGGCGTTTTAGCAATTCTCATAACCCTGTATATTGTGGGAACTGAGGAACTCATCCAAGTGTTGTATCCACAGTTATAATGACCAAGTTCATGGGGATAGTTTGATCCAAAACCAAAATGAGAAGTGATCCAAGTGGGCTTGTGGGGTCAGGAAGAAACTTTTGTTTCTGGGTGAAGGGAAAGTTGGAAGGTTGGGTAGCCACCAGGTCAAAACTAATGGAGCTGGTGGCACATCTGGGTTTTTTCCAACCCTTCTGAATACACACCCATTGTGCCTTCTTTCCATCAGGCAGTTGGACTGTGAGTGCCCATGTGCCTTCTGACAGCAGGAACCACACACAAATGTGTTGTCACCTTGTCATTTTATATCCTGGTACGGATAACAAGCGGCCACGCTACACATTACACAGACGCGATCCACCATTGTCATCATTAGGGAACCGGTCCTGAGCAATGATGTGCAGACAAACTGGAGCAAGTGCATGCAGACATAAAGTGGCTGAAAGAGGCTGCGGATGGTCAGCAGCACTGGGATAAGGAAAAGGGAAGGAAAAAGTGAAAACAGTATTTTATGAAGGAAATTAAAAAGTAATTGTTTATGGTACACAGTGCTTTAGCAAACTTAATGTCATCCAGGTGGGGTTTGGATCTATCTTAACATTACATATAACTGAGTCAGCTCTCCTCTGCACGCAGTAGTACTCAGGAATGATGTATTTTGTACAGATGTAGATGCAGTATTATGCCAGTCCTCTGGATGGAGACCTCGTCCCATGATAGGCAGCGTGCGGCCCATACAGTTATGAAGTAATAAGCAAGTTCATGATTAATTTCCTAGTACTGGAATTTTGCATTTATAACTGGCAGATAAAGCTCCGAGAGCAGAACAGATTGTCTAATTTAAATTTTTAGTCTTATAGCTTCGTTATAATCCTTCACTCTCAGACATGTCCGCCAGATTAGCTGGGACACATTGGTCTGTATTGAAGGGGCACCCAAGCAAAAGGGTTTCTTTGCCTTAAACAGACACGGTCACCTTTCCCATGTGGGTCAATTTTCCCATGTGGCATCCCCCCTTTTGCTCACCTTGCCTGGGCTACCTCACGGGTGGTGAAGCCACTCCCTTTAACATGTGACAGTGTTCAGGTATAGCAATTGGCTGCTAGGACTGAGCACAGTCACAGAGGTGGAGGCCACTATACCCAGAAGTGCAGGGTAGTGTCTCCGTCTGCAATGGAGGAAGGAGCGGCATGGGAGAACAGGCAAGGTATGATTAGAGTTTCTTTATGGGAGTTTTAAGACAATTTTTTAAAGATATATATATATATATATAGTGCAATATAAATGGGCCGTATTAGTCCAGTAGACAAGATGCCAAAAAAGACAAAAATCTTATCAGTGTGTTAACGTTTTAAAACAAATGTTCTATATACCATTTGTAATGATAGATGTACATGGGGGCAGCCATATTTGCTCATTACATAGTACGGCTCTGCTTCCTTCTCTGCAGTGCTACACAGTGGCTGTGCTTTTCTTCTCCTTCCCACAGTCGCCCTGTGTCTTTGACAGGTTGTTTGTTGTATAAGATAATGTTCCTTTCTTTAGCATGATCATGCGAGGAATTCAAACTGACACAAGCAATTCCTCGTTTAATGGTTAGTTCATAGTTAGAATATGCTTACAGTAAATAGCATAATACTGACTGCGCATGCACCTAGACCTTATGTACCAAACGACCTTCAGAAAAGGCCAGTTAGTTCTAGCTGAAGCTGGTACATGTTTACTGTTTAATTAGCTAATTGCAGAGGTTACAAAAGAAGATTGTTCCTATTCGAAGAAGGGGCAAATGGCTGAATATAAACAAAATGGAGGACAAATATTTTCATATATACACATTCATTCACACCTGCACATATCTGTGAGCATTTACTGTATGTAAATAATGCCAAAAATGAACGCTCTTAATATATTTTTCCCCCAGTTTAAATGTAGTGTGTTGTAATAATTCAACGTGGCCACTAGATGGAGCTGAGGAGCATGGGAAATAAGTATTTAGTTCCTGTGCTCCTAGGCTCCATCTACTGGCCATACAGCAGTATTATATCACAATACCTTCAACCTGAAAAGAAAATATACTAAGAATGTTCATTTTTATTTCTATTTGCACAAATGAACGTTCATAGATATTCACAGACTGAAGGGCTTTGGAATTCGCTTATAAATAGACCCCTAGGAGTCAGTTGACTAATTGAAAACAATGTACTCCCTGTTGTTAGCTCTGGGACACTATGACCCCCCCCCCTCTAGTGGCTAACATACATAGATGCGGGAATATGGGCACCTTTATCTAGAGTGAGGACGGCTGGACGCTGTATGAGGTGATTTAATGCAGTTTGAAGTCCAGCCGTCCTTCCCCCATCTCTCTTAACTGAAACTCCGTCCCTCAGTACGAGCCCTGCCCAGGAGAGAATATGCAGAAGCCTGAGCTTTGCAGCTGTGATCAAGTGATCACAATTGCAATGCTTTCCAGGCTTGAATGCAATTATTAAAGAAACACAGAAATACATATTTTTATATATTATTAATCATGCATTTCCTTCATTTTTGCAAAAGGTGAACTTATCCTTTAATATCTCTACTCTGGCCGATCTGATAACCATTCACACATTCAGCCAGCAAAGCAAAGGAGGAATTGATCACACTCATTGGAACTGGAGAAGTGGCTTGGAGAAGAAGTGAAAGCCCTTCAACATTATAGAAAAAGTTCCGTTGAGTGTGACCAACTACTACTAGATACATATACTGTATATCATGACCTGGATAGGTTAGAACCTCCACAGGCAGGTCACATGATATTAGAAGATTTGCGTAGGTTTGCAGGATGCCGATGTAAAATTTAAACTTGAAATCATAATTGAAATTAACATCACTCCATGCAGTTATGTATTTATTACACATCATTAAGGTATATCTTTATATGTAATTACTGTAAATACCAGAATTTGTTTTTGTTTTAATATTAGCCTTCTGCACTCCCCTGTACACCAGCACACAGCTTCAGAGAGGGAGGGGCTGCACTGGGAACCAATGAAAATTTGTTGTACATGTGCTGTCATCCAAAAGCAGATAGTAGGTGGCAACAGAATAATCAGGGGGATAGTTCTTCACTGTCCAATCAGCGAGATGGGGGGTGGGGTGTGCTTGATCAAGGTTGTGCATGTGCTGCATTGAAGAGCCAGCCTGTGCTGTCTGGCAGGTGTGCCTGGATTACAAGACTGGCAAAACAGAATTCAGTGGGCATTAAAACAGCTTCCTTATATGTTTTTACATCGGTGTAGTTAGCCGCTTGCCTGGAGTTCAGTTTTAAGGGAATTTTCTTTATATTGTTGTGCTGGTTGGAGACATTTTCTGTCTCGCTGTGCATGTTTGTGGTTTTTTATACATACTACGCACCATCACAGCCTAATGTCCTTTTTCATCGTTTATGGTTATGTGGTTATGAATAATTACACGGCCTGACTACTTCTTCTACAAGTGTCAATTGTGTCTTTCTGGGTAGCACAAAGGTGTCATCAGCTGAAGATCAGCTCTGGGCCACAAGTAAAATAAACCAGAGAATGAGAATCATTGCTCAAAATAGGAGAGTTTACGAACCAGTGAACACTCGAGTTAAAAACAGTGTTTTTTACTGGGTGGGTGGTGACATCACGCTCTTGGTCATGTGACAGTGCTCCATCCTAGTGATTGGCTGCTAGGCCTAGTCACAAGGGAACAGGTCACATGCTCCCCCATACCTGGACGATCTGGGTAGTGTTGCCTGCTGCAATGAAAGGAGTGTTAAGGGAGTGCAGGAAAGGTAAGCATGTGGGGGTGGGGGGGTGCCCTTTGCAGAGACACCATCACTTTGTCTTCCATGGACAAGGAGACACTGTCTCTTTAAGTGATAATGCATGTCACATTACCAACAGATCTGGATATATAAAGCATTCAATTTATATGCAAGTCTTGGCTTTTCTTGCTTTTTCATGGTTGGACTTTTACCTTCCAAGCTTCTCTATTGGTCAGCGAGGTTACACAACATCACATTAAATTGAACCTTCAACCCTTTACACAAAAATCACATCAGCAGGTAGCTCTGCATGCTAATATGAAATCATCTTACATTTATTAGTGAATAGCCAAATGATGTTCGGCTCACCTAACTTTGGCTCGGTTATTCACTCGGCTGCCATCGGCAGCTTTGTGAATAACGCTTATAGAAAAAAAATAGAGAGACTAACATTGCACTACAGTGCCATCTACAGCTCAAAAGACAAATTACAGTCAGTAATACATTTAGAATATGCTGTTGTATTTCCAAGCACGTGGTCATCCCAGGTGGCCGATCCCCATGCCATCTTACCAAGGGGAATTAGCAAGTGGCAAGCCATGAACCACAAGGTATTTACTTTTCCTAAGATATACAAAATATCTGTGATTATGTAAGGGGGGGGGGGGGATTAAATAAGAGGAAGTTCCTATAATGAGTGAGGATCCGCTTTAAGTTTCACGTTCAACACCACAATTCAGGTTTCACGGTTATGTAACAGAAGGAAGATATAGAAAAGGAACTCCCGCACATAGAATTGTTTCGGTAAAGAAAATGTTTGTCATTGCTGTCAGGTCACCTGTATCTTCTCCATGACGTGGGAATTTTTCCTCCATATAATGGGTGTACTATTACTCATTAATAGCAGGGAGTTCCCTTTTCACATCTATGTGAACTTAGAGCAAAATTTTAGGGACTTTATGAAGAAGCTCAGGGGCGTTTTAGTTATATGCCAAAAAAGTAAAACACAAATTAAAGCTGAAGTCTAAGAAAATACATGAGATGCGAATCCGTAACCATTAATACATCATGAAATGTACTTTTTGTAATACCGGTATCTAAATTTGACCTCATATCAGTCTCTTGTGTTCCCCTGTACAGCAAAATTTAGACTGGGAGAGGGAAAAGCAGCACAAGGAGCCAATCAGCTGTGCTGCAGTGCCAGAGACATCCCGAGGCCGGGTGACACCCGGTGCGGGTACCGAGTGTAACCCCGCAGTGACGTCATCGCACATGATGACGTCACACGCTGTACTGCTGTTTTAATGTATGATTTTGTTTTTATAAATATAAATAAAGGAATGCACCGATGCTAGTTTTGCGAGTACAAGTACTGATACTTGCCCAAGTCCTCACAGATACAAGTACTGATACATTTTTGTTTATTGTCATGTGACAGTTTTTCTAAAACAATCAGGACAGTGTTGGAGCGCCAGAGCCAGGTCCCAGCTGCAACCCTGGTAGTTCTCATGAAAATGCCAAGAATCGGCATTGGTACTCGATTGGTACTCGAAAAGTATCGGTGCATTCCTAGTATGTACTGTATATGGCTCCCATGTTGCCGTAACGAAAATTCGTGTTCAGACCCATTCTGATGCATTAAACCGAAAAAAAAACTATTTGATTGGCCAGAAAAGTCACATGTCTTATTCAGTTTAATTTTTGAACGAAATTCGGACGGGATCCGAAATTCGGAAACGGAAATTTAGATTCAGACACATTCGGATGCATTGGGATGCGGAAATTCAGATGTGTCCGAATGTCCGAATTTGTGAAAAGTCGTCCGAATTTTTATTCGGACCGAAATGAATCGCACATGTCTACCAGGTATCAGCAATCCAAGTTGTGCAGAATGTTCTCACCAACAAATAAAAGGAAAACTCTCAAAGTGCAAACCGGTTTGTTAAACATCAAAAAAACAAAAGTATTGAACACACATCTTTTGTGCTGCATCGAACAAATAAACAATGTTCAAAATCCCATCGAATTTCCTCCAAACTTCAGTAAGAACAGTCCTCTCCACCCGGAAGTGATGTTTACAGGCTCGGCCCAACATAGAGACTTCCTCGGGACCATTCCTGAAATCGCCTCTATGATAAAACGTGTTGACGAAAGCCGCCTCACCCTTACCATCTGTGTCCCTTTAGGTAAATGTACCCTCATTTCCTGTTCTGTAGACACAACAATGAGAAAAGTTCTCTTTTGGAGATTTTATCCCTGAAACAAGAATCCTAATTGGAAGTTTTACTCTCATTTCCTGATCTGGTAACAACTCATCATTTTGTATTTTCCTTCACTTTCAGGACATCAAGGCATACAGAGAGAGTAAATCTCCCCAGTAGCAACATAGACAGCAGTAGCAATCAGACAGGGGTCTTAACCCTCTTCTAAACTATCCCCCCAAAATGCTTTCCTTATTGTTTCTGTTACCCCAGGGCAGCTGTGTTGATCGTATCCTAGTGAGTAAAGCCCCCCTAGACTGGGTTGGAGGCTGGTGGGGCTCCCATGAGAATGCTGAGGGCTCCCATGAGTGTGCTGGGTGCTCCTCTATTGGTTGTTGACATTCTAATGCTGGTTGTTAAGTGAAAATAGCAAATAAGGGTCAAGTAGCTGTTTTGGGTTATGAAGTCAGAAAGCCAATGAGATGCAATGAGAGCTCCTCCAACATCTAGATAGATGTTGTAGGGGAAAACAGAAGAAGGCTGCCCTTTAGATTGTGCAATTCGTTTAGTTCCGAATCAAAATTCGTACAAATTTTCCAAAATTCGGACATTCGGACGCATCCAAATTTCCAAATCCCAATGCATCCGAATGCTTCCTAATCCGAATTTCGGATCCTGTACGAATTTCGTGCAAAATCTAAATTGAATCATTGAAGACATGTGACTTTTCTGGCCATTCAGATGTGTTTTTTGGTTTAATCCATTCGAATGGGTCTGAACACGAATTTTCATTATAGCAACATGGGAGCCATTTATATATACATACTGTATATTACTAAAGCTGAGGCAAATGACAGCTGCCTCCTAACTTTTGCATTTTTCTCTAGTCTAGTCTTGGAGCTGGAAAAGTATCTGTACTTGTACTTGTACCGAGTACTGTACTAGGTATCGGTGCATCCCTAGTATATACATATAACACTAAAGCTGAGGCTCCCAGACCCAAATGGCATTCGGCATCCGAATGTCCGATTTGCATTGACGAGCTCCAGACAGCCATTCGGGTCTGGGAGCCTCAGCTTTAGTAATATATGTATATGGCTCCCAGAGCTGAATGGTATTTAGGAGCTCCCGAATGCAATTCAGAAATTCGGATCCTGAATGCCATTCGGGTCTAGGAACCTCAGCTTTAGTATTAATATCTGTATATGGTTTTCTGTGGTATTCGCAACGAATATTCGTAAACTCATCCGAAACGAAAATTCGGGTTTTCTCCAAATCGAAATGAATTTCGGATCCGAATCCCGAAACATATATAATTATCGGAAACCGAACCTAATTTTTCCACAGCTTATATGTCTACTGCCCTTTAGTTGACCAGTTGGATGCATTGTTCCAGGGTGAAAGAAGGGCAAGCGGGTCACTTACATCCTCACTATCCAATCTATCTACCGTGCACCTAAACACACCACTCAGACACAAGCACATCATGTTTCTCCATTAGCCTTTCTCCTTTCGCTGTGTGAATAGTCCCCAAAGCCTTCGGAAAGCTTCTGTACATCTATATAGCCCAAAAAAAAAAAAAACTGCACGTAATCCAGCGTAGTTCACTGCCAGATCCGCAGATTAAAAGGGAATGTCAGCAACATCGTATGAATTGTGTCTGCGAGACCAACTACCAATTAAGCTCTTGTGCCGGAAACAAAGGCTCCATCAGCAGAGGGGAGAAAACCAGCAATTAGCTGAAGAAAAAGGAGATGATATGGTTGTGCTGGAATTAAGTGTCGGCATTGTTCGCTTCCCTGGTAGGTTTCCTCTTTTATTAATTAAGAATGGTAAATGACAAGGTCATTCTGCAGGAATTCTAGGAGGTGTTAAAGTGGAACGCCAGGCCAAGTAAACATTACATTCCAATTGTGGTACATCTAATTTAATTACAAAAAACAATAAAACAATAGAAAAAGTGAAAGAGCCTTTTGTCTTTTTCTTCCAGTGATACTTTGCAGCTGCTGTTACTTTTCATGCATGATGATGGAGTAGATGCACGCCTGTCCCGGTCAACTTCAGCACACTGGGCACCTATCAACGTCTTTCTGCTTTCCCAGTTGTGGTAAAATGGTTGCTCATTGATGTGACACTATAATGATGCCTAGAGGATTAGCGTTACCAAGCTTTTAAAGGGGTATCTAACCAGAACATATTCCCAAGATGGCTCTTGTGGCTGAAACAGTGTAGCACATGCACAGACTTTCCTCAGTAGGTGGTGGTCCAGAAGTTCTCCACAGATGGTAGACAATGACATCCCTACGTGGAGTGGTGACATACAACATGTTTTAGATGTTTTCTGTTTGCATTCATCCTACAACCTTTTAACAGTCCCAGATGGATGCTCCCTGTGTCTCTCCATCCTACTGCGTCCTTCAAGTTGTTCCCAACAGGGTTTGTGGCACTTTTAGTCATTACACTGCACAACAGGGAGCGTATCTCACACACGATCTTCACAAGGCTACTTAGCCTACCCTCTCATTTCTTAATGTAATTCCAAAATTATTTTTCAACATTTGTAAATCTGCAACTTTGATTTAAATAATATCTGGAATTCCTGCCATGAAGGTCCTTCCTGTTATAGAGTGACAACAATGTTCTGTCCCTGTATCATAAATGTACTCTTGAGTTGTCACCCTGTGCAAAGGTTTACCGATGGAAACTACAAGTGGCTGTTTCAGCACACTTTACACAGGCATGGTCCACTCTTGTCACCATCTGAAAACATACTCTAAAAAATGGTATGCAACCATTGCAAAAGTGCACATAGAGATAGGGGCAAATAGGGATGAGCGGAGTGATTTTGGAGAAATTATAAGTTCACGGTAGTAGAAAGTCATTGGAATTGAGAAAGCTGGTCGGAAGTCCAGTGAAACGTCTTCAAGAAAAATACAGCAAGTCCACTTGCCTTGACTGATTTTTTATAGATATAGAAAGTCATTAGGTTTGGGTGAAATTTGCTTGACATTTCTAGTCTTTAGTTGTTTTAGGGTAGTTTAGTTCACTTAATTTAGAGCACTTTGTATACGTGTCCAGGATAGTTGCAAAGAGCTTCCATAACCCTCATGAGCCATTTAAAGCCCACTGTTCCCTTAAAACTTGCCTATGATCAACATTTTGTTTGCCTTCCTTCCTCCCTCCTTCCTTCCAATTGCTCCAAATGCCTTTTTGCCAAAATCTACAAATATGTGCTAACATTTTGGGGAATGAAACCTTTCAACTTTGCTCTTCCATGGTCCCACACATCCATTGGCTGTGTGTGTTTGCAAAGTGAAGCAGTCACCACTTTAAATGGAATGGTCCAAGGTGTCTTAGTTAGGTTACTAGATCAGTTCAACCACTTAACTATATTCTACCATTGTCAGGATAAAGAGGTGCAATGATCTGCACTAGCAGTTGTGACTGGGAGACGTGTGCAGGGGAAGCTCAGGAACGTTTGGTTTGAGGGGAGAAAAAACATCATGGTGTAGGTTAACCAAATTGTACCATGCAAAGTGTGCCATAGTGCCGCAGTAATGATGGTGAAGGATGGGTGTTCCTAAAGAAAATTATTTATTGTGACACACCTTCGTACATCTTCCACCATCAGTTTCCTTTATGGCTCTTGACATTCAGTCACATGACATTCGAGAGCCAGAAGAGAGAAGTACATCAGTGCTGGAAAACGTCCCTCTGCCAGAGTCTGAAATTGCAGATCTGAGAAGGGGAGTATGTAGCTATATCATGTCCAGCTTGGGTCACTGGACAGCTTCCCCTTTCACTGATGTCTGAATAATGAAGCATCTCCACTCAGGGCCACCAGCCCAACATATCTTACTACTATTGGACCAGTGGGGCCATTTCACCTCTTCCTCCAGCCCAGTCTTCTCTTGGCTATGTTCTCCCCTAACTTGGCTTTCTGTTGTGATAAATTTGGTAATTTTCTCCTAAAGGATGAGAAAGAGGAACAATATTTTTTTTTTTCCGTTCAATAGATTTTTATTGGAGTTTTCAGGTTTTAGTTAGTAACAATCAAAATAAGGCATCACAGGTGTATGGAAATGTACAGCCAGTAGGGACGCTATTTTAAAGGAGAGAAAGGGCATGTGAAAGATGCATAAGGGGTAGATTTTTCAGGGGAATCTAGGGACCCCCATGGATCATGTCCTTGGAAGATGCATGTAGTCCGAGCCTCTCAGCCTTACCCTGTGCCTGGGGGCTGCTATGTTTGTCAGCAATCCCACATCCATAGTGAATTGATTGTGTCACTATAACCATGAACTCAGCACTGACAGCTTGTGGTGCTGCATCTAATAAGTGAACCGCTGCATGTCCAAAGGCCCTTTTGCAGTTGGCAGATTCCCCTTAATGTTCAGTTTCAGCTTTTCACTCTCTGCAATCCCCTATAAATTAAATTACACAATACAGGCAGGCTGTAGTCTCCTGGGCAAGTTATATATAATTTGCTTTCTTTATTAGCTGCGCTGAGCAGAAGCTGATAAAAGGAATATTTGGTGACTCTGCTGTGACAGTCACATTAGGGGAGGCTAAAAGGAAATTCAGAGCAGAGTATGTAACATTTATGGATGTAAAGCATGACTGATGGAGCAGCCACTTTAAGACTTAAGTGGGCCTAGGGCAAAGATCTCTCTAGTCACCCTTGTCAGTTATGTAAAAAAACAAGATTTAAAGGGAAACAATTTCATTAGAATGTGTTATAGGCAATTGCTACGTAAGCCACTTTATAATTTAATGTTATCAAAAAATTACTTTTCCATTTTACTCTGCAGCCCTAGTTTCGCATATGTGCCAAAAAAGCATTTGCCTTCCATGTAACCATGACAGCAGACATCCGTCCATATTTGGGATTTCCAGGAATCTTCATCCTCCTGTTCCTCTATTTGGCTCACTGCTTTTCCTAAAAATCTGCACAGAACATGGTCAAATTACAGGCAGCTAGTTGTATTGAGTAAAGTATGTCCAGTAATGACCTTAGGGTCACAGGAAGGGACTGGTATTCTATTCGTGCAGCAGATACTTGCAAAGATTGTAAGATTGTTGTATTCCAAAATAGAATTGTAGTATTACACTGGGGGCATCCTGTGAAAGCAAATTCTTCAAGGTAACAGTTTTTAGTGAAAGACGTTTAGCACTGGAGTGGCCCCAAAAAATCTGTTTTACAAATAAGCACTCTACACATACCAACATGACAAGGTTCCCATAGCACTATGGGCTAGTTAAAGAGAAGCTTCATCAAGCTCCTAATAAATGACCATGATGACACAGGTGGAGGTTAAACCGGTGGGCGAACAAGCCGTTCACTCATTTGTCAACTACAAATAGCTTGGGTTCAGGTCAAAGTCAACTGACCCAAACCTAGAGCTCATCCCTATTAAAAATCAAAGTAGTATGCTTTAGAAATGGGTATTGCACATTGAGTCCCAAACCATGCAGGGCACAATTAAAATGAATGAAGAAAGAAAAAGCCAGGAGGAAAGCCTTATCATGTGACCTGTCAAAGTCATGCAACCAACCTCTCCTCCAATCATGGAGTTTTCTCTGGTGCATTAAGCAAAGAACTTCATGGCACACCACAGAATTCACACCACGGCCTGCAGTGTTTACTATGCAGCTGTAAAGAATGTCAATTTAGACACCTCCAAAATAATATTCTAAATAACATGTTCAGATTCTCTTAGTGAGGACACATTGACACTCCTGTTTTTAGAGAAAGGAGACAGTGACACTCCAAGCTAAAATCCTGTTTTTAGAGAGAGGACACATTTACCAGAACACATGCTGCACTGTAAGTGGAAAGAGAAACTTAGTTACTTGTTACTGAGGCGAACTTCCTGTCAGTTACACACTTGTTCCCTCAGTGATGAGTGTCCTCCATTCTATTGCAGGTAAGGGAGATTATTCTCATAAGCATAATTTGGAATATATTAGATTAAAGTGGTCTAGCTAATGTTCCAGTGACAAGTGAAAGCAAATGCAGTGTGATTATAGGACGGGTTGCATCTTCCTTAGTGCAGCTTTGTGGGAGGATGTTCCCAGCTCTGTCTGCACATGTTGATTCTGCATTTGAATGTTAATCACAATAATTCTGTACTGTACCTGCACAGTTGTTATGCTTTATATACTGTATTATACTGTATTATTGTTTAGTCAGTTACACACTTGTTCCCTCAGTGATGAGTGTCCTCCATTCAATTGCAGTTCATATTAAAGCACCCTAATTTCACCCAACCCCGATCGCACTGTGGAGTTTATTCCTCAGAAGTGCAACACAGCAGCTTTGAACTCCAAGCTTTTGTGATTTCCGGGTGGGTGACCTAAAAGTCAGAAGACTCAACACTCCAGGAAGTATCAATTCCCTGCAAATTTAAGGAAGGAAATAATGTTGGTTAAAATGAAGAAATTGTGGCAGAAAAGTTCACTACTATAATTTTTAGACTGAAATTTGTATATCTTACATCTTCAAAAAAGTGGTAACCAGGACTCTTTAAGCTTAATCCTTAATCTTAACAGGTCAAAGCAAAAGGTTCCATGGAAAGACCACCATCAGGAGTGACGAGAAGTCCTGTTTAAGTTAGTCAATACTTTTTAGAGCGTACACAGGGCTCTCTGCCCCATGGTCACCTGGGAGGTAAGGCAGTGAGTCACATGCTCCAATGTTACAGTAAACTCCCCGTTATCCAGCACCCACGGGGATTGGTAGATTCTATGGAAGTACCAGGTAATCCTCTTCATTCCTCATAGCAAAATGAGCAATGGGCGGGAGTGGTTGGAAGGTGAGTACAAGCTGCTGTAGGTGTCTGCTTTGAATTCACCGCTAACGCTGGTGGGAGAGGAGGGGGGCTCACTCTCTCCACATCATCCACTATACTACCAATGAGTAAGATCCTCTAACAAATTCGGAGACTACTTGCATGATATACCACAACAAGTAAATGGAAGTGACCCCTAAAAGATTGAACTCTGGGATTTGATACATGGTGTACATTCTTCTTTGGTCCTGGTCTTGTCCACCAGGTTTTTTTAACAGTTGCCCTCGAATATCTGGCTCATGTGTGTTGTGAACTAACAGACCAAAGCGTTAGAACACTCCTAAAGAAGCGGACTAGGATCCGTGGAACACGTAAAGTACATACAAAAGCATTCATCCTATTAGAAAAGTGGGAAACACTGCATAGAAGAGGTCTTGATTTTCATTGTCTCTATGACACGTATGTTGGATGTTCTTATGTTAATGCGCTTGGGTTAAATGCACAAATCCATGCTGCGCTAAAGTGCGCCAAAGTATGCCAAACACAAAGAATTTCCCCGTGCTTAAAAGCACGTGTATTACGCTCTTTTGTGCAAGGACCTCTGTAGAGTCATGCAGAGTCAAGAAAAGGTGATGCTTTCATCGTAGAGATTCTGTTCCAAGAGAGCCCAGCACAGTATCTGTTTATTTTTATATATGTCAAAACAGGAAGTGATGTCAAACAGGAAGTGACGTCAAAGAGGAAGTGATGTCAAAAAGGTTGTCACCTGATCATTAACTTGAACAGATGACAGCTGCTGCATGTGAACGGAAGATTAGTGATCCCTGTTGTAGGAAATTGCAAGTTCCTGATGCAGGAATCCCTAATCGCACCAAAAAGATAGCTGTGAATGGAGCCTAAAACTTAAGTTTTGCAACAAAAATTGATTGGAAGTGTTTGAAAAGAGCACAAAAATGGGTCATTTCTTTATATTTGTTCAAACAATGGAAAAAAATGAATTATCTTTTTGTAACGTGTGGGTGCTCTCAACATATTAGAAGTATGTACAGTAAATGAACATAGCATAGCGACAATATCTACGTTTGTCTGCCGGAGAAACATTTATCCAGCAATCATGCTAGAAATCCAGGAAAAACACAATATTCACCGATCAATTCAACCTTCAGAACAGAGTAAAAAAACAAATACTATAAATGTGGAATCGGATTTTACGTATGTGTATTAAGGATTTTTAACACTGACTACATTCCTTTTTAGGATTAAGCACAAATTCTTCTTTTGTATATTGTAGCAAAATATTATCAAAACTCTTTTACTACAAGTTATGTTTTTAATTATGCAATTATGCAGATTTTCAAAATATTAAATGCCTTGTATCCCTCCAAAAATGTATTATTTAGTTCTCATTTTCCTATACTGTATATACAGTATATATACCAGGCAAATGTAACAAACTAGATGATTGTAGGAATTTTTGCAAAACTAAGCAGAGCGTGCAAAGTGCTTGTTAAGCAAAGTTGTAAACTTGCTAAATTTTAATAATTTGCAAACAATCATTTATATGTTTAGATTACAAACAAAAGAGAGAAAATTATAATTTCTAATTAATTTCCCCCCTTTTGTTTTCTTCAGTTTAAAAGCGCAACCATACAAACAATACAAAGCCCTCCGACATTCTTATATGACGAGTTTCAGGAACAGTTGAAACGCACACATATGGACTGTCTTATCTGCTGAAGGATTTGTTATTTTGTGTGACCACCTATGTGGTTGGCACACCTCTTATAAAGTTATATAATACAAAAATTGTGCAATTTAATCATTTATTATTATTATTCAGGATTTATATTGCGCCAACAGTTTGCGCAGCGCTTTACAATACAAGGAAGACATTACAGTTACAATACAATTCAAGACAAGATGGTAAGGAGGGCCCTGCCCCTGAGGGCTTACAATCTAAAAGGGAGGGTGAAGTGATACATGAGGAGGAAGCTGTGTGGGGATGAATTGTTTGAGAACGTGATGGTTGAGTGGTTAGGTTGCGGTGGGATAGGCTTCCCTGAAGAGATGAGTCTTAAGGGATCGCCTAAAGGCAGTCAGAGTGGGACATATACAGACAGGTTGGTGCAAAGATTTATGAAGGAATAAGGATGTATTGCACTTGAAAGGATATGTTAATGACTTGTGATGCACTTTAAGTAATTGCACAGGGGACTTTTACATGGTTTATATGATTGCTTATTATAAGCTTATGTAAAGTATAAAAAGCAGCACACTTTTCTATTTAAATATTATTACCTCTTATAAAATTAACAATTTTATAGTGGTTGTCCCAAAATCAACTCATTTGCTGATTGCCACCATCCCCGATTCTATATTATTTGTACCTTAATGCATTCGGGACTTTAATTGTGGCATTGAAAACTAAATATACTGTATATAAAAATATACAGATTTTTTAAAAATGAATGTTCCAGATAAAAAAATTACTTATAAAAAAAATCCTTATCTTATGACATCCACAGTATGTAACTCTGTATACAGAGCTCATATACATCACAGGTTTAATTCAGTGTCATTAGGTCATGTTGATGCACTTTGCAGTGGATTCCACTTCTTTAGGATCGGGTTTAAACATTGTAGTTTTTATCTGTAAAAAAATAAGTAAAGGAAACTGGAATTGCTGTATTTTACCTGAAAACGTTTCACTGATCATCTAACCAGCTTTCTCAATTCAGAATGAAGTACTTGTTCAAAACATTTTGGGAATAAATATGGTGAATGTTGTTCCAATTCACATAATCTGTTAGTGACAACCAGGTGTTGATCGTATTTGCATAATTGGAGCTAGGAGATGTTAATAACCTGCCAAGAGAGAGGTGTTAAAACAGCATTGTATGTGGCAGACAATAGATGTCTCTCCCCCCACCCCCCTCCCCCCCACCTCTATTCAAGCTTGGCTTGACCTTTATGCTTTAAGTGTTAGTACACTGCCGAATCCTGACCAGAGGGTTTGGCTCTTCTATGTTATGACATACGCTGATGTAGCTGCTGTTTTACATAGTTACATAGTATTTGAGGTTGAATAAAGACATTAGTCCATCAAGTCCAACCTATTAGGATCTCATTCTAGGAGTACCTGTACCCGTGTATATTACGGTCCCTTAAGAAATCGTCCAAAAGTTTCAGTTTTGTTTCATCGACCATCTATTGTCTGCCACATACAATGCTGTTTTTACACCTCTCTCTGGGCAGGTTAATAACACCTCCTAGCTTCAATTAGTCAAATGCAATCAACACCTGGTTGTGACTGGTTGTGACTAACAGATTATGTGGATTGGAACAAAATTCACCATATTTATTCCCAGAGAATTTTTGGACAAGTCATTCTGAATTGAGAAAGCTGGTTGGATGACCAATGAAACATCTTCAAGAAAAATACAGCAAGTCCAGTTGCCTTGACTTATTTTTTTACAGATATACCATGACCTGGATGAAGGAGAACCTTCACAGACATTGTAGTTTTTAGATTTGTCATACAGTGATTATTATCTCTATCTACAACAAAACATACAAGATAATTCATTTTTATACAATATCAGAAATCTCATCTTCATAAGAAATTACATATTACATCTGACCATTGAGTAGAAAGTCCAGATCATCAGGATGGGACATGGGTGCTGCTAAAAGTGCATTCCATCCCTGATGAGAACTGGGACCTGGGTTGAGAAAAGTATTACTCTCTATTTAGAAGCTTTAAAGTAAAGCTGCAGATTACCGAAGAGCAGGGGGTTGGGGATGGAGCAATTTTCGTAATCACAACTCCTTTAAGAACCTTTTTCTATAAGCTTTGTACAGAGGGGTAAAGGTTAGAGCTGTAGGGATTTAATTGATATCTGTGCTCCTGTTGGGAGATTCACTTTCACTTCCTGTTCCAGTGACAGCAACAAAAATAAAATTTATTGGAAGAGGGTCCCAAATAATTTTTAAGGGCTATTTCACTGTCCTTTAGAGTTGAGGAGGGTCAGACTGTGACCAGTAAGAGCAGAAAATGTCCCTCTTGTCCCTACAAAATGCTCCATGGTTGGTAGACACTGGAGAAAAAAATGCCCCAGCGTCCCTAGATAGTGGAGTAAAAAATGTAACGTCACTGGTTGCTAGGAGTAGGAGATGGGCGGGATGCCATAGGTGCATTTTCTAGTAGATACACTCCTTCAATTGCAAGCTGCAATTCACCCCTATGTAATTTTAATGGGGAGGGGGTGTTCTGCAGTCCTCTCCTAGAGTGACAACTTTGCTTCTGCATAGACACAGTTCTGTGAATGAGTGTGCTCGCTCAAGGACAGAAAGTGTGTTACTGGCACGATCACAAGGGAAAATAAACGAAAAAATTGGATGCAGCCAATCCTCTACAGATTGATAACCTGCAATATATTACATTTTAGTTCTTGGGTTTAGATGCACATTTTTGGACTATAAAGCATCACATTTTCCATCTCTGAAAGTTGTGAGGTACGCCATTTTAATACAGGATATAAGTAACTCTAATTTGCCTTCCAGGATCAAAACCACATTGTTAGTCCCACGTAGATTTGGCTCCAAATTCCTTTTTCCCCATGTACGTTTTCCAATGAAGAATTAGCACGGGTCCACTGTGTAATGGAGAGGAAGAACGAGAAGCCATCATTTATGCAAACATTCAAGTATGTGGAAGCCTAATAGTGGAGTTGCCGGTGTCACCCGACTCCTCAAGAGTTCCATAGAAAGTCCAGCTGTTTTATCTCTTCGGGATTCCCCTGATCTTCTCAGCTTACAGAGGTAGGCGCATTGTGCCCTGCAACCTGAGATCCCATCACTGGAAGGGGGGGGGAAGAACGGCAGACAAATTAGAAAAAAAGATAAAAAGGAAAGGCCATTCCAAAATGTAAACTCTTAAAATTGTTTAAGCAGATCACAAGGAGGAAAGTCATTCAGTAAATTAAACTGTCCCAAGATCCACATTCCACAACCACTCAACCTGCAAAGAGGTTACACTGATATTATATTCCGGGCAACGGTCACGTTTCCGCGGTTGACTGGGAAAGGTTTGTGTTTGGAGACCTGAGAAAGATCAGACACGTCTGCAAAAAAAAAAATGTGGGTTGGGTGGACGTACTATTATTAAAGTGTCACTAAAGTCATGAAGCAAAAATGTCATATTGGCTTCCGCTTGCCAGTTTAACATCTCTCAGTCTGTATCTTTAAATTGTCCAAATGTCCATTGAGTCCCCTTAAATACCTTTTGGACCCACAGTATCACCTTAAAGAGTACCTCTCACTGCCAATATGCTATCATATTGTAAGCCCCCTATGTGATAGCAATTAAAGTAAAGTAAACAAAAAACAGTTTAAAAAAATGATATTAAATTAAATAAATGTAAAAATGTGAAAAAATTGTGTTTCAAGTCCCGCGCCCCTGCGAGCACGTGCATCTTCACGTAAACACGCGTCGGGTGCACCTACCTACGAAAACGATTATTGCGCTACACATGTTGGGTATCGCAGCACACGCCAGAGTGAGAGCAATAATTCTAGGACCAATATTAATGGGTATCTCTAAACTAATGACCAATATTAATGGGTATCTCTAAACTGATGACCTGTAGGGGCTTTTAAAGCATCATCTATGGACTTTTTGGGAGTACTGAATTTTGTTTCACAGACGCACACAATTTTTAACCTGGGTATGTTGGGTATCTATTTGCTCATTGTAACCTCATGTTTTTTATTTTATTAAACAAATGGGTATTGTATTGTGTTTTGGGGTATTTAAGTGCATTTTTCAGAAAATGTTTGGGTTTGATAACAGGTTGCGCTAATATCGTGGCACATACAAATTTTGCAACTGCCGCCGTTTCCTTCAACAGGGTGTTGGCTTTCAGAAAATATATAATGTTTGGGAGTGTGAAGTAATTTTCAAGCCTAAAATGTGGATTATAATGTGGGTGCAAAAAAAATAAAAAAGGCCTTGGTTATTAAAGGGTTAAATAGATGATGAGAAGCACATTCACATACAATTTCATTTTGCCCTTTTAATATATCCCATTCTAGTCACACATGCAGAATCATTCTGCTTATAAACTTGTACACTGTTTTTTTCTCACTACTCCCTCACAGCCCCACCCCTCCTCTCTATTGTCCCACCCAGATCTCCGCCCACCTCTTTACTTTGCCAGCCTCTTCTACAGACTGGAGCCCAGATATATGTGACATTTGGTGCCAGGCATTGTGGGAGATGACCTAGATTTAGATAACCCAGAAGCACAAAAAAACAACAGAAGCTGCTACTAAGAAGAGACGGGTGTGCAGTGTATTATTAAAAGAAAAAAATGCATATTTTGGAGCATAAAAACAAAGTCTCTCTTATTTATTTCACTGTGCTTGTTCTGAATACCTAATGTGCAATTTTCTGTCATCGTATGTGACATTACACTTTACATTAGGCTTACACCTATGTCATGCTAAACTCCAGGAGAAAAGCTTTTCCTCTACTCTTCTCTATCAACACAGTTAATAAAAAATACCTGGGAGCTGTTTTACTTGCCTGGAATTTGTATTTCTGTCCATCCAGTACTGAGATTTAAACAATGCTACCAGACTACAGAGCCAGGTTGGTGACCTGATCTTTTTGCTTTCCTGCAGTAAAGTAATACAGGCTGGTCATCTCCCTGCCGCTGATTGGACAATGAAGGAGCAGCAGCAGACTGATAAACTCATCCTTTTGTTCACTCTGCTCTCTTCTTTCTGTATGTTTCTTGGTAGCACCTTGGCAGCACATGAGCCTGCAGCTCACTGGATTGGGTCAGTGTATGAATTCCCTCCTCTACTTTACAGGAAGTCAAATTAATTTAGTGGCAGTAGTAATACTGTCACTAAATTAACTAATTTCTACTCACAACAGGCAGTGTGGGCAAAGAGGACAAATCTGGCCATTTAGTTTGCCCACACAAACCTCTGCCTGTTGCCAGTGGGAAAACCATTAATTTAATGGTGGTATTACTACCTCAACTAAATGAATGTCCTGGGTGAGGCCATTGACCAAGTATGGTCCATACCATATAATGTCCCACAATGCAGACACCAGTTACATCAATCACATCATCCAGCAATGTAGATCTATCGTCAGTCACAACGAATGATGCCCCTCTGACAATTCACAACAACTGAAGCATGGTTATTTTCACCAGACGGCCTCTCACCCCAACTGACAGATATCCAGCACTGTTGCAATGTAAATAGCAGGAATGAGGAACTTGGCTGACATCACTGACCAAATTTGGTCCATATAATTTAATGTCCCACAATGTAGATGTCAATCATATCATCTAGCAATGTAGATCCATCGTAAATCACAAATGAATGACGCCCTTCCAACCATACACGACAACTCGTGCATGAGGTTCTTCAAACAATGGACTCTCACCACAACTAACAGACCCCTGTCACTGCTGGAATGTAAATAGCAGCACTGGGGAACCTGGCTGACATCTATAACCAAATTTGGTCCATACCATATAATAACCCACGATCTATACGTCAATGATATCATCCAGCAATGTAGACCCATCATCATTCACAATAAAATGACATCAATGACCCAAAAATGACAAGCACGGCGATCTTCAACCAACAGACTCTCGCCACAACTGACAGATCCACGGTGCTGCTCGAATATAAACAGCAGCGATGGGGAACCTGGCTGATATCATTGGCCAAATATGGTCCATACCATATAATGTCTCACAATGTAGATGTCAATCATATCATCCAGCAATGTAGATCCTTCATCAATCACAATGAATAATGCCTCTCCAACCATACACAACAACTCGCGCATGATGATCTTCAACCAATGGACTCTCACCGCTACTAACAGATCCCTGGCACTGCTGCAATGTAAATAGCAACACTGGGGAACTTGGCTGACATCAATTTCCAAATTTGGTCCATACCATATAATGTCCCACAATGTATACGTCAATCATATCCTCCAGCAATGTAGATCCATCATCATTCACAACAAAATGACACCCCATGACCCAAATACCACAACCCATGCACAACGATGTTCAACCAATGGACTCTCACCACAACTGACAGATCCCCAGTCCTGATGGAATATAAACAGCAGTTCTGGGGAACCTGGCTGACATTATTGGCCAAATATGGTCCTTACTAAACTACAAAAAAAAGTTTAGTGACTCCCCTTGCAAGCCCCTACACCTAATTCCCTATAACTTCTGCTTTTGGATTCAAATTAGCAGCATTCAGAGGTGGACAGAAAACGCAAAATCAAATTAATTACAAAGCAGAAACAAACATTTTGCATTGTTTCTGCCTCGTTTCCTTATCTGCTGTACCTACTAGCCAGAAAGTCCCTTTGGTCAAAATAACCCTGATTTCATTGTAGTGTGTATTCTATGCATATCCAATATTTCTTAATTATAATTGGACAGACCCAAGGCACTGCATCCCATCTTACTGCATTAAGCCTCGCTGCATTCCCTGCATTGCCTGCACTGCAGAACCAATAAGGAAATTCCAGCAGAAGGTTTGTGAAAAGGTGGGCAGAGCTGTGAACTCAGATGCAGAAGTCTCCCCAAATAGTGATGTAGCGCTCACCCCCGAAGGAGCCGCTGGATGAACAGGTCCATATCTAGTCAGTCTAGGGATAGATCACCAACTGCCCCATTAGCTTTAACCGCCCTCTTCTTGTGCCCAATGATGATGAAAGTTCAAGCCTATTGTTCCCCCCCAAAAAAATAGGAACACTAGACAACAAAGAAATACAAAAAGAACAAAAAATGATTCTTCTTGTTTTTGGCCAGTAGTATAAAGGGTCCCCAACGTATAGGTAGTAAGCACCTCACCAAAGGTGATGGGCGCTACAGTGAGACACCACACATCCAAAGGTGCTCAGAATACAGACTTTATTGAAAATCACAGTACCTCATGACAGGGCAAAGTCACCGACATGTTTCATCTATGAGTACTTACTCTTAGAGATCACAAAAATATCCAAGAAGCCAGTGGATGATTCAATATCATGTGTGACAGACAACAATATCACTTTTGGGTGGACTGACCCTTTAAAACATAACATTCCATTGCAAATAGACTTCTACTCCCCATTTTCTTGGCCTGTTTACAGATTTCAGCAGGAGAGCGATTGGCTGCAGTGTATACGCTAAGGAGAAGAATGGCACAGATAACCCTTTGCTACAATAAAAGGTGTTGCATTAATGATCAAAGGAAACAATTATAAGCGGCATGTTTAATGTTCCTACCTCTCACTGACTGTCATAAGGATAAACACCAGTCCAGATTAATGAACGTTTCACCCCATGGTCACATGCACCTCCAGAGAGAATTTCTGTTGATCTTTCTCTGTGAGAGTCAACATAATTAATGTAAGGACATGCTCTGTGTGATGATTTCCCTGCCCAATGTTTAATCCACTGAGATGCACTGGGATAGAAGTGCAAACGTTGGCAATGAAATAGGTTAGGAAAGCCATGGGCATTGGGAACCTTTAGCCTGGGAGGCAAACAGAACCTTCTATCCTCTTCATGGAAGGGACAGTTTCTTGTGGGCTAAACAAAATGTCCTACACATAGTGTGCCATGGTGCTGACTGCAGGTTCTGCTCTGAACGGGGGAAGTTTCTTCATTCAGGGCTACCAGTCCAACATATGTTATTTGCACTGGCCTAGGGGGGTAAGATGCCCCAATGGCCTCCAGTCATGCCCTGATCCTAGCAGAATCAAGTGATGACCACATTGTCTTATACTTGCTGTGGTAGCAATATAAGCAACACACTGTATCCCAGAGTCCCAAGCTGTTTCCAATATACAGGCAACATTTACCAGGACTTGCGTGTACAAGACTTAAAGAGGATACCTTTGTTGGCTAACAAACTTTTCTTATCAACATCAGCGCAAGTCCAAATATTCTTACACTTACCATAAATTTGCATATACAAGCTGCCACCAGGCATCTGCTGATGTCATAGGAAAATGGCTACCATGGCACTTGTAATTGTTATGGTGTGTGCATGATTGATCATCCCCTGTTGAAAAAACTACCCATACACCAGTAATAGTTGCCATCTCTAAATGAACTGAAGGAAACAACACACAAATAAGTAAATGTACAGATAGGAAGAGAATTCATAATGTAGTGTACACAATGCTTCTTAAAGGCAGCTCCAATGGACATGGCCAGGATAGTGGGAAGACACTGACTGGCGGAACGGACGGGGGAGGGGCGGGTACAGCTAGCTCTGCCTCTAGATAGGCAGAGTCAGCTGTCACTCACGCAGCTGGGCGGATCCAGACATAATTGTCGGGATCCATTTCAGCTGCGGCGTCTCAGTATACCGCGAACAGTAGCTCGCGGTATACTGAGCTTAGGGTGACGGGAGGGCTCTAGTTTGTGTCCTCCCGTTACCCTTAGGAGAACTATGGGAAAAAAGCCCTAACCCCTTAGTTCTCCTTTAACTAAGTTACAGGCACTTGCTCAAGCTCTATAACCTCTGTTGATATGATCTTTAGCTGTATTATAAACTTTTTGATAATGTTATGTATAGGTGTGTTGGTACCTGGGTTCCAGGAGCTTATGTTGCATATAATACAGCATGGACAGGATGTCTGTTGCTCCACAGGGGCAGTATAAGGTTAGCAGGTGGAGCAGAATTCTAGGGACTGAATGAAGTAGCAGTTCTGAGCCAGAGGGCTGACAAAGAGAGTAGTCATTACACTTGGAGGGGTCACAGCCAGTAGATGTAGATGGTACCGTATGACTAGACATTAAGTGTAGTCACAAGTATAGCCACAGTTCATTGCTAGGGGTAACCAGAGCTGGGCGCTGGAGAAGGGAGCCAAAGGTGAACAGGATTTATAGAAAAGTCAGGGCAGGTGTGGTTCACACCAATCACACCAGCATGATAACAAGCTCTATTACAAGCAACTTGAGAACACATTGCCCTTAAAAAGGAACCCAGATTAATCTGCATTCATTGATGTGCTGGCCTGCTCAACTCTATCCCTGCAGGTGCATAGTGGTCCTGAGAGCAAAATGGGAATACTTGTATGTGACTGGACAGGATTCAGAATTACTGGAGGGCCCAAAAGAGGGAGCCTAAGAATCACCCCAGCAGCAAGACCCAAAGAGAGTAGCAGAAATATCACCAGAGGCAACCAGTTCTGAGACAGCAGAGTGGGATCTGACTTGCAGCTGACTGAACCCTACATTGGCAAACATGAAATGGAAGACCATCAGCTACCTGGCTGAAAAAAACTGCTGCAAGTGAAACCTTGACAATAGTCACGACATCGCCCTAAAATCATTCTCTTCATAATTAACAGTGATGTATAGTACAGCACAGACCAGCCTCTAGAAAGATGCAGTAAAGGCAAGGAGATCTGAAGCTTTTGTTGTTTTTATGTGCACCTAACACCAAAATCAGAGACAATTCTACCTGTATTAGGCATTAAAATTAATATATTTTAATATATTAAAAAGTATGAAGTTATTTTTAAATGAAGTCCTGAGGGAATTTTGTTGCAATGCCAAGGAAGAGTTAAGAACAAAAACACACATACAGTATCATACATTTCTGCATTTTGATAATGCTTAATAAATGGATATGTCCAAACATTCTCTTAAAGGAAGAGAAAAATACGGAGGTGAAAAGCAAGAAAACATACATAAAATGCATATAAAACACTTACTAATGTGCTATAAAATTATAAACAATTAAACAAAAATGGAACAGCTACATATACATACATGTATTGCTTCCCTGTGTAGCCCCGGCTGGTGGCTGGTGGTGGAAACCCAACAGCCCGGGCCTTCTTGGCTCCCCTGGCCATTGACTGATCAGCCACAAGGAAGAGGGTAGGGAGAAGGATTCTGGTCAGCCATATCAACTTTAGTGCTGTGCCCAGCACACAGAGGAGAGGGGGGAAGGTTTTAAAGCTCCAGGAGAGACAAAGCAGCAAGAAAAACAGTGGGAGGAGTGGGCTGTGTGCCATGCAGAAAGGAGCAGAGGCCCAGAGCTAGAGACAGTCTGCCATGCTACAGAATGGGCAATTGGTTGAGAACTGGGCAGCAGGGAGAAAGAACCCACTAGGCCCCAGGGAGCTGGCCTAGACCACCAGTAAAAGAGAAGTCAGAGAAAGAAAGAAAGAAAGAAAAAGGAGCACACAGGCATAAGATAGAGACACAGGCTTGACAGAGGAGGCCCAGTGCATAGTAGGGTACCTCTTGTATGGCTCCCAGTGACATGTTAGCAATGCAGAGACGTGAAGGACAGAGTAGCTCATGTTGCGTATGCCCCCATCCAGCCGCTTAGGATAGTGTTCATAAGGACATCTGCCAAAGCATACACCCTGCCAGCATGCTCCATAGAAGGACCCTTGCTCTCTGTATGAAAGCAATGGTCTTCCTGCAGA
The DNA here is from genome assembly GCF_000935625.1 of Nanorana parkeri. Taxonomy (NCBI): domain Eukaryota; kingdom Metazoa; phylum Chordata; class Amphibia; order Anura; family Dicroglossidae; genus Nanorana; species Nanorana parkeri. Next base: position 2,416,202 of record NW_017306283.1, read on the forward strand.
GGTTCCACACACCACCTGCTAGAGACCTCCAACCAGCAAAGCTCATCATCATTGCAATGACAAGGCAATCCCAGTGTGCATTGCTTTGGCAAACTGAAGTAATTTTGCCCTTTCAAAGCAGGAAGTGAATGCTCTGCAAGTGTAAGTATTTCATAATCACAGCATTTTATACCTGACATGTCTATGTTATTATTAATCATCATACATAGAGGGACGCATTGGTAGAATTTGATTTTTGAGTGTATGTAATGGTCTGCTTTAAGTCTTTTAAGAAAGGAAAGTGACAGTGCTGAATGAATGCTTGGGAAAACATTTTAGCAATTACCATGACTAAGGAAGAAGAATTCATATGGTGAAAGTTGTGTTTAAGTTCCTGCAAATGATCAATAGTTGTGGTCCCAAGCTGCATGAGTGATAATTGCTCACGTCCACCCACAGACAGTCTGACATTCAGATTTACAAGCTGTGGCATGAAGGCCAATGTCGGCATTTATAGAACTAAAAGACATAGCTCAAGGCCTTCGAAGAAGCCGACTGACCAAAAGACAGAGTGATCATAGCCAGGTTAGAGTTCACTGCGGGGAAATTTTTAAAATGCCAGAATATGTCAGGTACACCTGTACATCCACACAGTGTTTATTATTGATAATGACCTAATAATGAAAGTCTTTATAAATAATGTCTTTTTGGAGGTTCTCCTGGGGGATATTGTGAGGGCCACAAAAGCTCTTTTTCCTTCTCCTAGATAAGGACAGTGTAGCGGATGGGTGCCTCAGGGGAGATTAGATATGGTTGGAACATTGCTTCCATTGTTTGCAATAAATCAGTGGTCAATGGACTAATTGCTGCATTGCACTGTAGGATGTCAGGGGCCTTTGGCAGAGCACAGACTTATACTGGCCACAAATTATTATTGTAATGCAGGATTTATATAGCACCAACAGTTTGAGCAGAGCTTTACAGAATAAAATAAAGGGAGAAAGTACAGTTACAAAAAAGTAAATACAGAAGAGCTAGGAGGGCCCTGCTTATCAGAGCTTACAATCAGTAGCATCACTAGGGGGGTGCAGGGGGTGTGGCCCACACCAGGAGACACCATAAGAGGGGGTGGCACCTCATAAAAGTTGGGCACTTGGTCATGGGCCGAGAGCCCAACAGCGGCACAAGAGAGGGGGGGATACCTGATCCTGCTGGGCCAATATTCGCTTCTCTCTCTTCTGATATCCATGACCAAGATGGCTGTCGGCAGTGAAGTACATCACCACGCATGCGCAATGACATCACACCAGAGATGTCATAACACATGAGCGGGGCCCGCACTGGGTGACATCTTCCCTGGTGCCCTGCTATTTAAAATCTAAAGGGAGGCACAAGTGATACAAAATTGAGTGGAATGAACTGATGGGAAAGTAGAGATTGAGATAGGGAGTTCCAGTGAATGGAGGAGGCTCTGGGGATGTCCTATAGATGACCACTGGAGGAGGTGATGAAGGGGCTAGAGAGCAGGACGTCTTGGGGTGCCCCCTTTACCTACCGTCCACCAATATTTTTGAAAGAATTCAAGAGGTCCCTGGTTCGAATCTAGGTGCCCTGGCCCTGTTTCGAATCTAGGTGCCCCGGCCTTGTTTTGAATCTAGGTGACGCGGCCCTGTGCCGAATCTAGGTGCCCCCTTTACCTATTGTCCACCAATATTTTTGAAAGAATACAAGAGGTCCCTTGTTCGAATCTAGGTTCCCTGGCCCTGTTTCGAATCTAGGTGCCCCCTTTACCTATTGTCCACCAATATTTTTGAAAGAAAAGATGGCAACTTCTAGATTGCTATAAAAAAAAGCTAATTTTCAGAACAGCAGCACAATCAGGGGGGTATAGCTCAGTGGTAGAGCATTCGACTGCAGATCGAGAGGTCCCTGGTTCAAATCCGGGTGCCCCCTGTAGGCATTAAGCACAGTGGTGCTTAAAAAAAATGTCTTCTTACACCATTCAAGTGAAGATCATGAGGTCTCTTGTCCACAGTGGTGCTTGAAATTAAAGATGACAGCTATCAATGAAGAAAGCAATGATCAAAAGTCAAAGAAGTGTGTTATTTAAAACCTATTGTCCACCAATACTTTTGAAAGAATTCAAGAGGTCCCTTTTTCGCATCTAGGTGCCCCCTTTACCTATTGTCCACCAATTTTTTTCAAAGAAAGGATGGCAACTTCTAAATTGCTATTAAAAAAAACTAATTTTCAGAAGAACAGCACAATCATGGGGGTATAGCTCAGTGGTAGAGCATTCGACTGCAGATTGAGAGGTCCCTGGTTCAAATCCGGGTGCCCCCTGAAGGCATTAAGCACAGTGGTGCTTAAAAAAAATGTCTTCTTACACCATGATCATGAGTTCTCTTGTCCACAGTGGTGCTTGAAATTAAAGATGACAACTATCAATGAAGAAAGCAATGATCAAAAGTCAAAGAAACGTGTTTAAGATATTTAACAAATTAAACCTGGGTTCCAGCGATTCAAGAGGTCCCTGGTTCGAATCTAGGTGCCTCCTTTACCTATTGTCCACCAATATTTTTGAAAGGATTCAAGAGGTTCCTGGTTCGAATCTAGGTGCCCTGGACCTGTTTCGAATCTAGGTGCCCCGGACCTGTTTCGAATCTAGGTGCCCCAGCCTTGTTTTGAATCTAGCTGCCCCGGCTCTGTTTCGAATCTAGGTGCCCCCTTTACCTGTTGTCCACCAATATTTTTGAAAGAAAAGATGGCAACTTCTAAATTGCTATAAAAAAAGAACAGCAGCACAATCAGGGGGTATAGCTCAGTGGTAGAGCATTCGACTGCAGATCGAGAGGTCCCTGGTTCAAATCCGGGTGCCCACTGTAGGCATTAAGCACAGTGGTGCTTAAAAAAAAATTACACCATTCAACTGAAGATCATGAGCTCTCTTGTCCACAGTGGTGCTTGAAATTAAAGATGACAACTATCAATGAAGAAAGCAATGATCAAAAGTGAAAGAAATGTGTTATTTAACAAAATTAAACCTTGATTCAAGAGGTCGCTGGTTCGAATCTAGGTGCCCCCTTTACCTATTGTCCACCAATATTTTTGAAAGAATTCAAGAGGTCCCTGGTTCGAATCTAGGTGCCCTGGACCTGTTTCGTATCTAGGTGCCCTTTACCTATTGTTCACCCATATTTTTGAAAGAAAAGATGGCAACTTCAAAAGTTTTGTATTTTATTGGGAGCCAGTGGAGTGATTGCCACAGAGCGGTGGCAGACACTGAGCGGTTGGTAAGGCGAATACATTGGGCACATTAATGCAATTTTAACCTGATTTTGGCCAGGTTTTGATCACAACTGATTGGATTGGCTGTAGGTTGCATCTACCCATATGGCATTTTTTTAAATAAAAAATGGTTAAAAGTGATCAAGATGTAAAGTTAAACCATATCTAAACCCAAGAAAAATTAACATATATGGCAGCTTACTGGTCCATATGTGTGATGGTTACATTATTTTAATTTTCACCTGATGATCCAGCCAACAATACATTTCCTGTTCTATGTATCTATGATATTGTCACCCCAGAATAGGACTAACCAGGGCTGTCCTTTTAATGTTGCAGTCTGAGGCTGATGCCCCAGACAGCATCTTTTTGAGTCACGTGGAGGGGGCGGCAGGCAGAGGGGCACGGCCACTCTGCTACACAATATCTGCAGTAACATCAGGGGTTGCCAGTAGCTGGGCAGAGCTTCCCAGGTTGCTAAGAGCAGAGCGGGGAGATGCAAAGCAGGCAGAAGGTGGCATCGCGCTTGAGTCTGGTGGCGGTGTCTCCTCCTCTACTTACCTCCCACTGCTTGATTGCATGCACCACCACCAACCCCCACCCCCACCCCCAATGATTGCGTGAACCACCAGCA
>NW_017306283.1:2420248-2430448 GCF_000935625.1 Nanorana parkeri
AATTCCCCCATCAAAAGGGCTAACGACACCCCTGGGATTAACAGACACCCTTCTTTCTCCATCTTCTCCATAACATGGGGTAAGGTGTTCTGTAGACCACAAAGTTGGCTGAGAACCCTAATTTACTCTGAAGCTGCTTCTTGCGAAAGCCCCTTAGAAATCTATTATATTCATTCATTATAACCATTACACGTTTCTCTATGTCCAACCTATTGCATGCTTGTGGTGTATTTTGTTAAACTGTACAGCTAAAGTCTTGCAGTTCTACCTGTGAATTATTGTGTTCCATATTCATCAGCTTAAGTGTACAAGAAGAGCTGTGATGTACACTGGAGCGACTGATCAATTTTAAAAGGTAATCTAGATAGGCAGAGCCAGCTGTCAGTCACGCAGCTGGGCGGATCCAGACATAATTGTCGGAATCCGCTTCAGCTGCGGCGTCTCAGTATACCGCAAGCTACAGCTTGCGGTATACTGACGGGAGGACGCTAGTTTGTGTCCTCCCGTTACCCTAAAGGAGAACTATGGGGAAAAGCCTTAAACCCATAGTTCTCCTTTAAGAGAGACAGAAGTATTTGGTTTCCGGCTTACATTTCATCCCTAATTAGAAGATATACTCCAAATCGGCCCCTTCATTCCACTAATGACCTGAGACTCTCCTGCTCACTCACCCGCACACCCAACTCTCATTTACAGGACCTCATTAGGACTGCCCCCACCTTATGGAAATCTCTCCCACGCCACATCAGGCTCTCACCGTCCATACAGGGCTTAAAAAAATTCCTCAAAATGCACTTCTTTAGAGAAGCGTATCAGCTCTCCCCTTGATTTCTCACCCTATAAAACCTTCCCTTTTGCTCCCATTTCACAGTACTACCAAATCCCCTCCCATTTTATTTGGCATACGTCTCCCCTTCGCTACCTCTGTGTCTTCAGTCCTCTTCCTCTTAAACTTGCCATACACCTATAGATTATTTGCAGATTTTCTATGGTCAGATGGAAAAAGTGCAACAAATTCCTCCATCTACGTTAAACTGTGTGGATGGAGGAATCTCCCACTGGGCCAAGCTTCAGTAGTAGTAGCTAGTTGGCCCCGCTGGCTCTCAAAGCACCTGAACAATGTCTGCATCCATTCAGATTGTTCAGGTATTTTGACAGCCAGGGCCGGCCTTAGGCCTTTAGGCGCCCTGTGCGGCCGCACTGCTCGCACACCCCTAAGGCCGGCCCTGCCTGCCAGCAGTCTTCATATCTTTCCAACTGACCTGAGGATTGGTGAGAGGCCTTTGGCCACATTGACAACCTGTTTGATGTTCATATCTGCACTACAGTAAGGGCCCCAACGCCGGCTAGCTTAGGACACCACTACTGGCCAGTAGTATAGGGAGGTTCGGACATTGTTAAAGGGAGACCTTAAAGGGTCTCTAAAGGCTTTCAGGGGAAAGCCTTTAGAGACAATTGGCCTCACATACCTCAGTACTGACAGCAGATAGCTGCAGTTACTGGGTCGCAGAGTGCCTCAGCCTGTTGATACACATTATTGTTGGGGATTTCTGTCATTATTATTGTATCATAGTTGTTCATCTCTGATTTGTCCGTAAATCTGCTATAAAACTGTTCAAAGGTGTGTTGGTGTGCTGTGGATCCACGCTTTGGGCGGTACATTGGTGTAGGGGGATAGAAATATCCGGTTATTCAGCGGCTCCTTCGGGGGTGAGCGCTACAGGAGTATCTGCTACTGGCCCATGACCTGTTGGGCCCCAGTTTATATATTGGAATATAAATTGCTGAGTAGTAACTGCTACTGATCCATATGCTTCGGGGCCCAGCTATAGTTGGAGTACAAAACTCCTACTGGCCCATGATATGCAGGATCAAAAGCTATCACTGTAAAGTAGGTATAGCTAACGTAGTATCTGCTACTGGCCCATGACCTGTGGGACCCCAGTTTACACCATATATAGTGACTGCTACTGGCCCATGCCCTGCAGGATCCAAGTTATCACTCTAAAGTAGAAATAGCTAAAGTAGTATCTGCTACTGGCCCATGACCTGTGGGGCCCATCTAATACCCTGGAATAGGGATAGAAGAGTGGCAATGACTACAGGCCCATGACCTGCAAGATTCAAGTTATCACTCTACAGTAAGAATAGCTAAAGTACTATCTGCTACTGGCCCATGACCTGTGGGGCCGCAGCTAATACCCTGCAATAGAGATAGAAGAGTAGTATCTGCTACTGGCCCATGACCTGTGGGGCCCATCTAATACCCTGCAATAGAGATAGAAGAGTAATATCTGCTACTGGCCCATGACCTGTGGTGCCCATCTAATACCCTGTAATAGAGATAGAAGAGTATTATCTGCTACTGGCCTATGACCTGTGGGGCCCAATCTAATACCCTGGAATAGAGATAGCAGATTAGCAATGACTACAGGCCCATGACTTGCAAGATCCAGGCTATCACTCTACAGTAGGAATAGCTAAAGTAGTATCTGCTACTGGTCCATGACCTGTGGGGCCCCAGCTAATACCCTGGAATAGAGATAGAAGAGTAGTATCTGCTACTGGCCCAGAAACTCTGGGGAACCAGCTAGTACCCTGGAAGAGAGATAGAAGAGTAGTATCTGCTACTGGCCCATGGCCTTCGGGGTCCCAGCAATGACTCTACAATAAGGATAGTTGGAGTAGTAACTGCTACTGGTGCATGACTTGCGGGGACAAAGCTATCACTCTGCAGTAGGAACATCTCTTTAATTGACACAGACAGCAAAACAGACTCTGTTGACTTTGGTGAGCAGCTGACCATAGATGAGTTGACTGATAGATCTACAGGTAGGCCATTATGGTCATTAGATGCAAAGGTCAATGCCACTGCTTGTTTAGCCACCACAACAGTGAATACTAAAATACATACAGCAATGAACTTCCTGTATGAAAGGGCCTTGTCACACATATAGACTACAAACAGCTGAGGCCCCCACATTAGCAGGATGAGCTGTTTCTAGTCCTAGGAATCAAATTCAGTTTTGGAATATACATTTATTCCCCTGAGCATCGCACAAGGGACCGTTATGATCAGGTCATTAGTGGTTTGATCTAATCCCAGCATTCTTACACATACATAGCATCACTTATCCATGTCATATGAACTTTGGAGATGTTCCCTAAGGAACATCAAATGAGCTTTCTTTTAGCAGCTAATGGCTACCTATAATAACATTGATTTTCTATACCAGTCAAAAAAAATAGCATTACATGACATCATCTGTCACTGCAAATCCGATCCCTAGAGGTTCTGTCTATACTTCATGTGCCAATGAAATTTCACTTTCATTTTCTGTTTATGATACAAAAAGCTAAACAATTTGAAAAGCGATAAACAAGAGAACATTTGAATGCTATTTACTAATTCAATAAAGTCATGTTTTTGCCAAATCCGTCAGTAATCAAGTTAAGGAAAAACTATAATGCTTTTGGGCCATCCATTTATATATATTTTTAAACATATACATTTTAACACAAATATTTTATATGTATGTTTCTTTTCACTCTGCATGCAAAATACTGCATGTTACATATAACCAGAAGCATCCCTTTTTGCCAACTGAGGCGGGGCCGGGGGAGTTCTGGTGGTGCACACTAACGGGAAGGGGGGCTGAGGGGGGAAGGTAGCAGTTCCGGCGTCACACCCAGCTCCTACCAACCAGTGACTTCACTGGAGCTGAGCATCTCAGGTTGCTAAGTTTGGGTCTCACATTTAGTTTACTATTTTTTATTGAGATTGTAGTCCATCCTGGGAGCGAGCTTGGAGCGGTGACTACTTTACAACAAACACAGGGACCATGGGGGACAAAAGTAGCCACCCTCCAGAAGGAAGGACAGTGTCAGCACCAATTCAGAGATGATTGGAGGATCTACAGCCGAGTGATACACAAATAAGTTAAATTTTTATTAATAGTTAAAGGAGAACTATGGGGTTAAGTCTTTTCCCCATAGTTCTCCTTAGGGTAACGGGAGGACACAAACCAGCGTCCTCCCGTCACCCTAGGCTCAGTATACCACGAGCTGTAGCTTGCGGTATACTGAGACGCCGCAGTATACCGCTAACAGCTGTAGCGGTATACTGAGACGCCGCAGCTGTAGCGGATCCCGACAATTATGTCTGGATCCGCCCAGCTGCGTGACTGACAGCTGGCTCTGCCGATCAAGAGGCAGAGCCAGCTGTACCCGCCCCTCCCCTGTCCATTCCGCCAGTCGGCGCTGGCGGATCGGAGCGGGGGGGAATCCAGCCCCTCCCCTGTCACGGGAGAGAGCCATGACAGGATCGAGAGGTAAGCGAACTCCGGTATGTGTTCGCTCACCTCCCGATCTATTGAGCCGACCTGTGACAGTCTCATTGTCACAGGTCGGCTTAAACTATGAGGTGAGTGAAAAGCACTCACCTCATAGTTGTCCTTTAAGGTACTTGAATGTATTTTTAAGATTTAACTCCTGTGTTTAGTGGCCCTTTAAGGTTAGGGTTGCAGGGAAAGTTTGTGCCAGGAAGGGTTAGAGGTGATGTTAGAGTTACAAAGAGGGCTGGTGTTAGTATTAGAGTTGCATGGACGCCTTTGGGTAGGGGAACGCTTATTGTGCCAATTTTCCTACACCAATCTCCAAGCACTGAAAACATATGAATTGGCAGTCAATTTGAAGGACTCTCAGGACTGTAAAGGAAAATAGTCAGAATGGGCAACAGTCATCTCATATCTATGAGTATGTTTCAAGAGAAAGAGTCAATTACTTGTTTCCTAAGTTGGGATTTAATTGCTCCATTTCCCTCTGGAATTGTTAGTGGTGTATAAAGTTCTGCTTTGATAAAGTTTCACAATATTCTCTATGCATTGTCCTCTTGGCCCCTCACATTTCATGAACAACCCAACAGCTGTAAGGCCCATCCTTTCAGCTGTTCCTGAGATGTCTAAATCAGCTGTCACAGCAGACCTCAGCTGGAGTGAGAGAAAGATGGATTCTGAATACGCTGTAAATGGCCCCACATGTTTTAACTGAGGTTTCTGAACAACTGGCCTGGGGTTTGGGAAGAGGGGGGAGCTGCGAGGTTGCTGAATGTTAATCATCTCTTGTACAAGAGAAAATTTGAACTGGAGTTTGTTTGAAGAAAAGGGCAGATATTTGGCTGCGAGGCAAAGTCTTCTTGGTCTGAGAAAGCGTAAGAATTCCTCTTTTAATGACACACAATTCATAATCATCAGCTCTTTCCTTCCTGGGGTGTCATGTCTTGTAGACACACGTGGCGGGCCAAGAGCTCTACCATGCACTCCTCCAAATGTTCTGTGATGGGAATGAGGAATATCTTTTGACCCCTTATGTTTAGGCACAATATCCACGTTTGCCATTTTCATCATCCTCCTATGTTTTCATACAGAATGATACAGGCAGACATCAGCACTGCATAGACGAAATATACGTTTTTATTTTTATTAATGGTTATGTCAACCCATAAACCTGGCTCATGCACTTTTAATGTTTTTGTGCCTAAACTGTTTTTTATTATGAAAAAAAGCTATTTCCATGTTTAATACCGTTTTCCATGTTACACCCATACTTAGGGTGTAACATGATGGCATTCCATACACCCCTATTCTCCCTCATTTGCAGGGACTGTCCCTCTTTTGAAAAAATCACAATTAACAATTATTTATATAGCGCCAACATATTCCTCAGCACTGTACAATCGTTTAGACAAGACAAGTAATAAAGGCTGACATGCATCATTTAATACAGAAACAGTAGGTGAGGAGGACCCTGCCCAAATGAACTTACAGTTTAAAGCTGGCCATACACCTATAGATTATCTGCAGATTTTCGATAGTCAGATGGAAAAAGTGCAACAGATTCCTCCATCTACGCTAAAATGCATGGATGGAGGAATCTCCCACTGGGCCAAGCTTTAGTATCTTGCCAGTCTGCCCCGCTGGCTGTCAACAGGGCCGGCCTTAGGGGTGTGCGAGCAGTGCGGCCGCACATGGCGCCATGGCAACAAGGGCGCCGTGCGGCCAACACAGCTCGTCCTGGGGGCAGCTTCTCTCCCCCAGCTAAGGCCGGCCCTGCTGGCAGGAACTGGGCGTCCTCTCTCTCTCTCTCTTCAGTTCAGGCGACATAGAGGGAATTCATCTGGGTCCCCGACAAAAGGTCCTCACCCATCCAGGATGTTTGCAGCCCTCTCAATTGGTTCCGTCTGGCTCCCTATCTCTCTGCTGGGCTGGCTGGGTCACTCCGGCGGCTGGTTCAGCCATGTGACTAGGCCTCGGTTCAGGCGCTCGAACACAGTCTCTCTGGTTCAGCAGATGAACATCCGTCCTTCAGAGCGCTGCTGTACAGATTCTGTGTGTCCCAATCTGTCAGTGGGAATCACACAGCTCTGCTGCATGCAGTCCTAATTCACACAGTGCCGCACACAGGCCTGTCTCCTCCAGATCCCCCAGTCAGACTGGGCACGCTCAGTCACTGCAGTACATAGCCCTCCTCCTTCCTCTCGCACAGCATCCTGGGAGTGGTAGTTCACAAGAGCTCTATTAGCAATCCCCAGTGTCAGCTCTGCACTGCAATCCCCACAAATCTCTGCTTCAGATCACACACAGGGACAAGTTAACTCCTTACAGTTAGGAACAAGAATCGCTGTGATAGCACATATATGTATATTATATAGGGGCTACACTCCTTTAGCTATTTTTACTGTAGAGTGATAGCTTGGGTCCTGCAGGTCATAAGACAGTAGCCATTACTACTTCAGTTTACCCATATCTCCAAACTGTCCCTCATTTGGAGGGACTGTCCCTCATTTGGAGGGACAGTCCCTTATTTGGAGGGACTGTCCCACTTTTGGAACTAAATCCCTCTGTACCACTGGCTTCCTCAGTTGTCCCACTTACCACCCCACTCAGCATAAATGATTGAAAGTGGCACTGCGGGGTCCAGCGGTTTCATTTAAATCCAACATTGTATGCAACATTGTGTTTGACTTTAATTACAGAACATAAAAAAAGATTAACTATCCTGTACTTCAATTAAATCACCTTCGCCACAAGCTTTGTTAAACTCAAATTCAAATTAACCCTAAAAGTCACCGTGTTCCAAGTAGGGTTAATTAAAACATGGCTGTAATCTCTTCAGCTTAATTTATCTATACAGGCACAGGCGCCGAGTCTGTATTCAACAAGCCAGTCTGAGCTGACAATCAGCGCTGAGTATTCTTAGCCATAATGTTAGATAATTAATGTCTATTCCGGAGCTGCAGATTTGTTGCTCCTGACGCAGCCAATTGACTAGAGACAAATGTGTCGGGGTCATGAGTCAAATGACACGAGAGTGAACTTGGCGCTAGAAAAGAATAATTAGTACAAGTAGTGTAATTAAGAATCATGGGTTTTCAGGTGGATTTCTGCTGTTTGGGTCAAGTAACAATCATACGGATGAAAGCTTTGTGTATTTAAATTTCTTTTGAGAGATTATTGTACTTTCAGCTATAAGCCGTCATAGACAATAGAGAGCGGTTAGGTGGCCTTCAAGTGTATTGAAATCCAAGAACAAAAATGTCATATATTGCAGCCTACTTTCCTTTGACGTGGTGGCTGCATTTGTTTTCTATTTTCAGGCTTCCAACCAGGTGATCCTGCTGGTCACATACTTTTCTTTTTCCTGGGGTGAAAACCCTTGTATTGGTTGTGATGTCCCTATACCTCTAACCTTCAGGAGCACTGACATCAATTTAAAGGAGAACTATGAGAGGAGTGATTTCCACTCACCTCATAGTTCTAAGCCAACCTGTGACAATGAGACTGTCACAGGTCGGCTCAGTAGATCGGGAGGTGAGCGAACACATACCAGGTTCGCTCGCCTCTCGATCCTGTCACGGCTCTCTGCCGTGACAGGGGGAGGGGCTACCAATGCTGACTGGCGGAAGGGACGGGGGAGGGGGCGGGTACAGCTGGCTCTGCCTCTAGATAGGCAGAGCCAGCTGTCACTCACGCAGCTGGGCGGATCCCGTCATCTACGTCGGGATCCGCTCCGGCTGCGGCGTCTCAGTATACCGCGAGCTGTAGCTCGCGGTATACTGAGCTTAGGGTAACGGGAGGACGCTAGTTTGTGTCCTCCCGTTACCCTAAGGAGAACTATGGGGAAAAGCCCTGACCCCATAGTTCTCCTTTAAATTTCCCCAATCATCTTCCAGGACGGCAACCTCAGAGATGATTGGTTCCTCCCTCTACAGGAAACACAATTAGAACAGTTTAAAATTTCCTCCCAACCTCCTTGTCCCTCAGTTGAGATTAAAGTAGACTACCTCCACCACTGCATGAGGGAAGGTATTCTAGCAACAAGACCTAGTGTTCAGAAATAAGGTTCTACAGGTAGAGGTCCCTCCCTTTTTTTTCTTGCTTCTTCTATCAGGTTGGTGTCCTGGAAGGTGATTGGGGAAATTCCCCATTACGTATTAAACTTTCTGGGAATCTTCCAGGACAGCAAGCCTACTTCTCACCCATTTCCTTTGGTTGTTTTCATGGTGTTTGCTTCCCTGTTGCAATGGCGGAGGTAGTCTGCTTTAAACTCAACAGAAAGATGAGGGGGGTGGGAATTGTGTTTCCTGTAGTGAGAGAAAGCAATCATCTCTCAAGTTGTTGTCCTGGGAGATTCCCAGAAATACTGTTACCAGTAAGTCTAACGGGGAATTTCTGCTTCAATCCGCCCATTGCTACATCTTTTCAGCGTGTTGTGGGTGAGCAGAGGTGTCTTTATAAAGAGTCATACAGTTGTGGCCCTTAGGTTTGGGTGGATAAAAATTAGCTGGTGGCATCACAGATTGGTGATATTTAGTGCCAGCAACCAAATGCAGTGACACATGGAACATGCAGCTGTCCTTCAAAAAGATAGAGCTACATCCCAACTAGCAATGCCAACAAGCCTAAAAATATGAGACACCAGCATCAGGTGGCACTCTGTCTAAAAAAATTAGAGCCCTTTTTTAATTTTATGGTTTGGGAATATTTAGGGGCTTGCTTGCCTAGCATTCCTGTAAAGAGCCACAAGTGGCCATCAAACTTTGATCTAGCCTCCCCCCCATTGACTTTCGACAATTTCCATGAACTGGCAACAAAAATTAAAATAAAGCCATTTTGGCTGATTGCTCATCTCTAAAGACCTGTGACATCTTGCAACTTGGGGGTCACCATTTGCATCAATGAAACTTAGAACCTAGAGTCAGTCTCTTTCCCTGCTACTGGCTAGGTTGCTATGGAAGCCCTGGAATACACCTACTTGATGTTCAAGAGTTCTCCCAACGTGAGTAATATCTGGTGATGTTCTGGCACTAGAGATCAGCCTATTTGCACACAACTCTCTCAGCTGCCGTGGCAGGACGCTACATATTTTTATCAGTCTCCGACCCCAGCTCCCGTGCTTCCCAGCTTTTGCTCCCATCCACTGGCCAGAGTCACCTTCAAGAGGCTTCACAAAATAGTTGCCACCTGGTGCACATTCCCACCTGCAGAACAGATACTAAGATGATCCCTCCAGGCATGTACAGAGTACTTGTCATGTGAACAACGATTCTCATTAGGCACTTCCTGTTCTGAACAGTGACTTGAAAAATAAGGAACATATTTGAAGAACTGAATAAAACTTCTAGCAAGATGGAAAAATCATACATTTGTCTTTCAATTGGACACTTGGTCAAAATGTCCCTCAGTTTCTCATTACCTTATGTGATGCTTGCATATACGGCAGGAAGAGATATGCTTAATATGTTGCAAGCAACCAGTTGACCGCGCTGTTATTTATGTGTGACAGGCCCTCTTTAAATTAAGATATGAAGACAAAGTGAATATACACTAGGAACTTAAATAGCTTGGTGAGCTACTGCAAAACTGACAGCGTCCTTAAGGTTGTTAATATGTACAAGACAGCTCAATTAGTGTAATCTTTCAACGGTTTCTCCAGGGAAAAGAATTAGACGTGTTTTGGCTTTTTTCTCAGGGAGGTCTGCTGCAGCCTGTGATAAGGCAGATCACTGACACCTGTCGAGGGAAGGTGGACCCCACCAACGAGGCAGCTGGACCATTCCTGTCAACACCACCATCTGTTACTGGCAGCCCTTGGCATCAAGCAGAAGATTATATGTCACCATTGCGGCGTTCTCACGTAAAT
>NW_017306283.1:2431227-2479680 GCF_000935625.1 Nanorana parkeri
GGGCGAGAAAAAAATGTCAGCTCAGTGTATATATATATATATATATATATATATATATATATATATATATATACATATATATATATATACACATAGTAAATGAATATAAGTCAAAGATTTTAAATCAGATTTACAGATTCTCACCTACTTCTACTGTAACCCCACATTCACACCTTGCGCATTTTTGCGCGTTCATGCGCTGTGTTTGTCGTGCATTGATTTTCAATGGGGCCTGCATGCACAACATACTGTATGTGGCAAAAAAAGCTCATGTAGCAGAAATTGCAACATGCGTTCCGTATTTTTGCTACCACAGCAAAACTGCGCGTCTTCCTGGCCGTGTTTGGGGTTACATTAGAAATGAATGGCAAGGCAAGCGTGTTGCACATTTTTGCCACGTTTCCAGGGGCGCTCACCAAACATGCATGAAACATTGCACTTTGGCGCACGTTAGCGGAATGCGCAGGTGTGAATGTGGGCTAAGGGCTCATCCACAAGAGCGTGCACACTGTATGGACGTGGCAATCCCATACTGCATGAGATTTGAATGGCACCCAAATGTCATTTGAATAGCACCCCAATGCACCGGTACTGTGTCTTTAGCACAACGCTATGGTGTGAACCCACCCTGAGATGTGGTAGGCAACCCATTCAAATGAAAGGGCTTTGCAACGCACTGCAACTCACCCTGCAGTGCACCTGCAATATTGCGCCACAGAGATGTGAACATAGCCTTAAGGCAGATCTAAATTGAAAACAGCAAACATGTTTTTGCTTTAATCAAGCAGAGATTGAGGAGAAGCACGGTAATTATATTTTAATTCCGCACATCCGGTCATCAGTCTTCTCTCAAACTTATATACAACAGTGTGCAGTATTTCGAGAGTTATCCTATTTTGCGTTAAAGTGGAACTGAAGTCAAACAATTAAAAATTGCAAGAAGGCAGGCTTTTTATTGCAGAAGAAACATGCTGAGGGGTTGATTTATAAACCATTTGCCCTACAAATCTCTGTAAGTGTTCATTCTGTGCAAAAAATTAACGTTCTTAGAATAGCCGGAAGAAGATGCTGGTGAGGGAGCTAGGGAGAAAGCTCTAATGAGGGAGCTAGGGAGAAAGCTCTAATGAGGGAGCTAGGGAGAAGGTACTGGTGTGAGAGCTAGTGAGAAGGCGCTGGTGAGGGAGCTAGTGAGAAGGTGCTGGTGAGAGAGCTAGGGAGAAGGTGCTGGTGAGGGAGCTAGGGAGTAGGTGCTGGTGAGGGAGCTAGTGAGAAGGCGCTGGTGAGGGAGCTAGGGAGAAGGTGCTGGTGAGGGAGCTAGGGAGTAGGTGCTGGTGAGGGAGGTAGTGAGAAGGTGCTGGTGAGGGAGCTAGGGAGAAGGCGCTAGTGAGGGAGCTAGTGAGAAGGTGCTGGTGAGGGAGCTAGGGAGAAAGCGCTAATGAGGGAGCTAGGGAGAAGGTACTGGTGTGGGAGCTAGTGAGAAGGCGCTGGTGAGGGAGCTAGTGAGAAGGTGCTGGTGAGGGAGCTAGTGAGAAGGCGCTGGTGAGGGAGCTAGTGAGAAGGTGCTGGTGAGGGAGCTAGGGAGAAGGTGCTGGCGAGGGAGCTAGGGAGAAGGTGCTAGGGAGAAGGTGCTGGTGAGGGAGCTAGGGAGAAGGTGCTGGTGAGGGAGCTAGTGAGGGAGCTAGGGAGAAGGTGCTAGGGAGAAGGTGCTCATGAGGGAGCTAGGGAGAAGGCACTGGGGAGGGAGCTGGGGAGAAGGTTCTAGTGAGGGAGCTAGGGAGAAGGTGCTAGTGAGGGAGCCAGGGAGAAGGCGCTTGTGAGGGAGCTAGGGAGAAGGCGCTAGTGAGGGAGCTAGGGAGAAGGCGCTGGGGACGGAGCTAGGGAGAAGGTGCTGGTCAGGGAGCTAGTGAGAAGGTGCTAGTGAGGGAGCTCGCTGGAGCAGTGGTAATATTTACTGTCTTAAGGCAGCCCATATTGGCTGCCATTGCATGGCGCAGGAAGGAAACCTGAGCCATGACCTCAGAAAACCAGAAGCCAGAGGACTGACATGAATGTCAAGCAACTAAGAAGATTGGCCACCAAAGCCCTCGTATTTTTCCCTAAAACATGGAACCTCACAGCATTGATTGACACCCTGACCGTGACAATTTTGTGGTTGTTACACACGACTGATTTGAAATTTGCATTCTCCTCTTTGACTAATGAGCGTGATAATCCATGTAGGCAATATAAACAATTTTCACTCCTTGTGCCAAGATAAACAATGTTTTTTTCTTTACCCGCTGACAATTATCCACTCACTTACAAATGTCCATGTAGAACTAAAAATGTAGAGCTCTGCAGCTGATGGCGCTTAAAAAACGATGAATTGTCAGCAAGGTCCATTGTCTGACTGTGAAAATGAAAGCGTCAGCTGTCAGTACACAAGTGCTCGCTGGAGCGACGTCTGTGTGACTTTTTGCAGCTGCAGACCATGGCATCTTTATCTAGCGGGGAGCGCGGCCAACGGCTACTTAACAGGGCCATTTGTCAGGGACGGCAAGAAACATAACAAGCTATGCAAATGCGAAACATGCAGTGTGTCATATGTGTGTGTGTGTGTGTTTTTAATCAGGAAGGTAAAATTAAAGTGCATGTAATGTGCAATGCTTACATTTATTTTTGCCATCATGGTGCACCATTACAGCTTTCTAAGGTCTTTTGTAGATGGGCCAATGCCATCGGTTTGACATTCATTTGAAATGTTCCTGAGATCATTTAGAATTAATGGAAAGCTGCATTTTTCCTGCAGCTCACCTCCTTTTCACCTGCACTTAAATCGAGGTGACATGACGCCACCTCGATTTAAAAAAAAATTGTTTCTGCTGAACCTCAGTGTAACAGTCATGCAAAGTGCAGCTCACAAGTGTGTCTTAGCATTGTACCTTCTTCAGTGAAAAGGTGAAAATCCCCTTTAACCCTTGTCATGGCTGCCCATGCAGTTCCATATGGCAGCTGAGCGGGTTACTCAGCAGATATGTAAACCCCTTAAGTTCATTACCGTTGTGTGTTTTGGCCAGTGGAGTCGGTGGTGTTGTTTTTTAAACAAAGTCCTACAGAGGAGGGCGAGGTACAACAATGGGTGTATTGAGGAACATGGTAATGCCAGGTTAACCCAATTTACTGTAACTGGAAACGGTATCTGGCCCTGGCCATAAGGGATGTTTTAGGCTCCAGCCCAGGTTGTGAAACATGGAGAGAATATGCTGACTGCAGTCATGCTGAAGCTCTGCCAATACCACAGTGTTCCTTGCAATCGCTTCCACTCCCGTCTGCAGAAACCAATTCCCAAATAACGGAGCTTTGTGTCAATGCTGGCTCCTTAATCCTCAGCACAGCAGGAATTAAAGGGCTAGCAAACCTATATAACCAGAGATGACTATCGTGATCCTGTACTGTTCCATACTTTACAGGAGATACTGCAAGCAACCTTAACTTCTATTCCTCCTTGTCTTGCTCAAAACTCACTTTTACTTACCCTCCTCCCTAATCTGCTACCACAACCTGGGGAAATATTCAGTACTTCCATGTGGGAGGAGCTTTGAGATAGCCAGTTTGGCTAGGAAAGGGTGTGATGTGCATCTGAAGAACTGGAGTAATCAAGGACAACTATGCCACTGCTGTGATTGTTCTTGATAGAGGAAGCAGATGCTTTCATATGAGTCTCCAAACCTCACACATTTTATTAAACCTTAGGATGGGATAGTCAGAGGATTTGTACTGCAGACAGAGAGACACCGTGATGGCAGCGTTGACAAGTGTCCATCATTTTTACGATTAAGCTCAATCTTGGGGTGAGATACCGACAGATGGCAGCTTTGACAAGTGGCCATCTTCTTTACGATCTGAAACACTGTGTAGTAGCAGCTTTGACAAGTGGCCATCATCTCGACAACCAAGCCCAATCTTGGGTGAAACACAAGGAGGATGACCCAAGTTTTATGTCCTGTTTGTCCTGAGGAACTGGAGTAATCAAGGACAACTATGCCACTGCTGTGATTGTTCTTGATAGAGGAGGCAGATGGCTCATATGAGTCTCTGAGCCTCACAGACTTTTTAAAACCTTGGGAATGTCAGTGCCTGTTGTACTGCTGAGGGACAGTGAGTACTGGCAGCTTTGACAAGTGACCATCGTCTCTACCATTAAGCTTAATCTTGGGCTGAGACACAGAGTGATGGCAGCTTTGTCAAGCGGCCATCGTCTTTACGAATAAGCCCAATCTTGGGCTTAGAAACCATGATGGCAGCTTTGACAAGTGCCATCGTCTTTACGATGGCTCAGTCTTGGGCTGAGACACCAAGTGATGGCAACTTTGACAAGGCCAATCTTGGGTTGAGACAGCGTAATAGCAGCTTTGACAGGTGGCCATCGTCTCTATGACTGAGCCCAATCTTAGGTGAAACACATCAAAGGAGGAGGACCCAGATTTCATGTCATGTGTCCTAAACAATAAAGTTTTACCTACAAGGGAGTCTACAGTGTGCATAACATGGGTACTTGGGTTTCCAGAGAATGCATTAACTTAAGGACGACAATCAGTCGGACCTCTGCGTAAAGTTTTCTCCAGCACATCCCAAAGATTCTCAATAGGGTTAATGTCAGGACTCTGTGGTGGCCAATCCATGTGTGACAATGATGTTTCATGCTCCCTGATCCACTCTTTCACAATGTGAGCCCGATGAATCCTGGCATTGTCATCTTGGAATATGCCTAATGTGCCATCAGGGAAGAAAAAAATCCATTGATGGAAAAACCTGGTAACTCAGTATATTCAGGGGGGCAGCTGACCTCATTTTTTGGGCTTAGCTAATTCCAGGTGGTGTCTTTTTTTTTGGGACAGGCAGTGTGTGTGTGTGCGTTGACTATATAAATACTGTTTTTTTTATTTATTTTTCACACAATCATTGTGCTACCTTGCCATAGGGTTGCACACAGATGATTCTGCCACTGGGATTATGTCAACGAGGTACGGCCACCACTTTGACAAAAGGTGCCCATACACTGCTCAATTCTCGTACGAGAATCGCGGGAAATCCCGCGATCGTACGAGAATCGAGCAGTGTGAACGAAGACGTGCGACCATTTCTACTGTACGGTCGCACGTCTTTTGTCTAAGGAGCACGCTAGAAAACCAGCCGAAAATCGTATGATTTTCGGCTGGTTTGAACGGTGCTCAGGAGACAAATGCCGAACGGGCCGGTGTGCGCACGCGCACACTGCCCGTTCAGCATTGCGGTCATCGGATGATCGCAAGTACGATTTGCCTGTCCAAGATGGGCAGATCATACGTTTTTTTAATCACTTTACAACCATCGCAAGACTAAGGTCTTGCGATGGTTGTACAGTGTATGGCCACCTTAAGGGGTATTAATCCCTTGCTGTCCTGGAATACTGCAGAATCCTAATCGCTAGCGAGGAAGCAGCAATGCTGGTTCAACCACCATAAGAGGCCATAGTAGGGGGTAACTGGTCTCTTAGCGATGGTGAGTTGTCACCATTGACAGCAACACTTATATAAATTAGCCCTAACTTGTGATTCAAGTCTCTACCTCTTGGCCTGTTTTCTTGACTGTAAAAAACAAGGCATTTTCCTTAGCTGGCCTGTAAATTGCCACCCAATAAACTTGGGTCAGAAACAATTAAATTTACACCTCCTTGGCACATTTTTGCTGGCTTACAAACAGCGGTTGGTGGAGTCCTTTATTTCTAAGCGTCAGTGTTCTTCAAGGAAGAAAGTTTGTGCTCCCAACTCATTGTACTGACTTGGCTGAACTTTCCGAATTTTACTGGAGGGGGAACCCTTCCCCACAATTTATTTTAAAACAAATCCCTTTGATGTTACAGCTGTCTTAAGTAAAATCATTTCCTCTATCCACAATGAATGCCTGATGCAATTCTGGCAAAATTCCAACTTTTGTTTTTTGTAACATTGAGTGCAATGTTTAATGTGAAGGTTTGGCTTGGCTCAGATCTGGTCAAGTCATCTGTAGGTTGTTCCTCCGGACAAACCATTTTTTGGAAATAGTTCATTCCATGTGCGTTTTCTCTTTGTGCCTTTGTGTTCTACTCCACACAATTCCTAAGTTACTAAATCTTCCTCACTGCTTTGTCATGAACGCTGGGATCTTGCAGCATGATGAGGAAGTCTCTGTCTTTTCATTGTCCTGCCAAATTGTAGGAAACCACATGCCTGATCTAACTGAAATCCACGATAAGCAGCATAGTCCTACTGGGAAGTGTGCCATTTGTGGGTGTTGCTTGGCATCCATGTTCAAGCACAGAGCTCTGATATTTTTTGATGTTTTACACAGAATGAAAAGGATGATCTTGGAGGGATTTGTGATGATTGAAGATGAAAAGAGATAATTAGTCTCCGTTGCACTCTTCTTCTGCAAGCTTGATCGTTTCTTGTCATTGACCATGTTATGTAATTATCAAGACAAAAATGCAAAAGTTAGGGAAACTATCAGAAGCAACATTCTTTTGCTTTGCCCACTGTGCCATCCTTGGTCCACCATGAAAAACCCTGTTTGTAACTTGAGCTTTAGAAAGTCTTGTGTTAAT
Source organism: Nanorana parkeri (assembly GCF_000935625.1). Taxonomy (NCBI): domain Eukaryota; kingdom Metazoa; phylum Chordata; class Amphibia; order Anura; family Dicroglossidae; genus Nanorana; species Nanorana parkeri. The sequence goes on from NW_017306283.1 coordinate 2,437,829, forward strand.
CTCTGGGGCCCTCACAGGCTTTTCTGCTTTTGGTTTGTATACGCTGGAGATACTCATAGAGGCCCAGAGATGGTCATAATAGTTTTTAAGATTTGAAGTCTAAGACATGTTAGACAACTTTCTCCTGATGAAGGCCTCGTGAAGAGTATCTTTTGAATATCACTCTGGGCAAGATATCCTTGACCCTTTGTTATCTCAGTTCAAAATTTCTTCCATGTTCCAATATGGCAAGAAACCAGGCACATCCAAAGACAGAAAAACATAAAGTACAAGGTCACTGTCATTCTCCATGTATCCCATATAAGCGCTTTGGAAGTCCTACTTTCTAATACATCTGGTCATTTGCCCACTTTCAAGCTTCAAACTTAAACTGCCCTCTTTTCCTTACTGGGCTTATCCAAACAAATGGCTAATTTTCCAGACACGTTTAACCTTCTCCTCAGAATTCTTCCCAAGATCAAGTCTCTTAGAAGTCTCCACTATGGGAAAGTTAATTTAATGTCCCTTTTTGCTGATTATTAGAATCTCATTTTACAGTTACTGTGGCTTATCCTCTGCCTGTTAAGGAGAGTGGAGCCCATTCAGTAGGGAATTTCCTTTCCAGAGGTTACATACTTTATTACACTCTGGATAGGTGTGCCCTCTACTACAACACATAACGTAACACTGTTCTTTGTAGTCCACTTTCTTCACTCTTCCAGCAGAACTTGTGTTTGTCAGAGACAAAGATAATTGACAATGTCAATCTTGAATCTTGGGGTGTTGGGGCTTAAATCCTTCAGGAAATTTGACCTTTAGTTTGGTCCACCACTTCCTTACTTCTTCTCTTCATAAAAACATCTCCATGCTTCCTCTTTGTTAAAGACCTTCCTCCTCTATGGATTTACCCATGTTCTCTATGGCATTCTTTCCAAGCTGACATGGTGATCGCTCCTATTAAATTGGTTGGTCCCCCCATAATTACTCAACACACATTAAACAGCCATTAAACCCATGTAAATGCATAGCACACCTAGCACTAAAAGTGATACTAATCTTAGGAGTTAAATCTTAAAAATACATTCAAGTACCTTAATTATTAACAAAAATGTATATTATTTGTGTATCACTCGGCTGTAGACCCTCAAACCATCTCTGAATTGGTGCTGACACTGTCCTTCCTTCTGGAGGGGGGCTACTTTTGTTCCCCATGGCCCCTGTGTGTGTTGTAAAGTAGTCACCACTCCACGCTCATCGTGAAGGACTATAGTCTCATACTAATTTGTATTGAGATTGTAGTCCATCATGGGGAGTGAACTTGGAGCGGTGGCTACCTTACAACACACAGGGACTATGGGCAACAAAAGTAGCCAGTAGTAGTAAGCGACACAGAATATAATCATTTTTAGATTATCATAATTTTATTATTTACAAGTTTGAAAACTGTTTCTCTTTGAAAATCCAAATGGATCTATGTGGAGCCATATGGCGCTTGAGACAGGAAATAGTGTGTCCCTCCTCTGATCAATTATCTGTGTGTTGTGACTAAAGTTGAACAGTGGGAGATCAAATTACATGGGTTATGCAGACTATTCACAGCACAGCAGTAAATGACTTAGCAAAAGTGTAAAGATAGCCTCAAGCGTACCACCGGGCTGCAGCTGGTAAATATGAAATGTCCACATCCGCAAAATGTAACATTTACCTTACTTGAAATAAATGTGAACAATTTTAAAGTTTGCATTTTTTATAGTCCTAAACATAACTTAAAATATATATTTAAAGAGACTTTAAAGAGACTCTGCCTCTTAAAAACTAACCCTTGACCCACTTATACTTACCATTGCTGTATTGCACAGCCAATTCGCTTCTTCATCGGGAGGCCAGGACTCCAAACCTGTAAGGTTGGATGCTCTTTTAGCATACATGGGGTTGATGACGATCAGGCTTGAGCACTATATTCTGGAAATAGGTCACATCCCCCCCATACCTGGCAGTGCCAGATATTTCCTGAGGGCTCTAATGGAGCAATGGAGATGGGGGAAAGAGTGAGGAACATCAGTATACGTAGGTTGGGTGTTGGCTTTCAAGAGACTGTGTCACTTTGCCCTAAATTGGCCAAGTGACAAAGTGTACTGAAACTGGTATAAGTTATCCTTATCAATCTAAGCCTTCCTTCTATAATGTTATTGATTCTTTCTTTGAGTATCTGAATCTTTCTTCTGTAGTATCATGATTACCCTCATGTTTCATGTCATCCAGAAAGGGCGTCGTGTTTTCGGCGTTTTATTAGTACAATATGTTGTTTAGTAACATTTGGTTACTAGATGTAACAGGAGGCCATGAACCGTAGTGTCAGCGGCTGCCAATGCCTTCCAGACCACAGCTATGCATCAGCTACTGCTCCACCAATTGCTTTGAGTTTCTTTTCAAGTTAGAGGAGCACTTCAGTCAAAACAAAAATTATCAGTAAATCTATATACTGTCAGGTCATGTCCATTTTATGTAAGTTTACATTAGTACGGTCACATTTGTGACAGGCTTTGCTTTAAAGTAAACCTGACATAAACCCAAGCTATTTAAACTAAGCATATAGCAAAAACAGAGGTTATATTCGAAGAAAAATGACCAGGAGGTCAATAAATGTAGACATGAAGTGATGTAGAAATCTTAAAGTGACACTAAACTCTCAGGAGTAAAATCCTAAAAATACATTCAAGTACCTTAACTATTAATAAAAATGTATCTTATTTGTGTATTACTCGGCTGTAGATCCTCAAATCATCTCTGAATTGATGCTGACACTGTCTTTCCTTCTGGAGGGGGGCTACTTCTGTTCCCCATGGTTCCTGTGTGTGTGTAAAGCAGACACAGCTCCAAGCCCACTCCTGTGAAGGACTACAATCTCATGTTTAGTTTACTAATTTGTATTGATATATTGATATTGAGTTTGGGATACAGTAGGGAAGGGTTGGTACCCTGTTGGTTTATTTTTTCTTTTCTATGTCCCATAAGTTAGATTTAATTTTACTTCCTGTCCTGGATATGTAACAGGAAGCAAAAGGGACTCTATTTATAAAAATATAAAAACATGAATATACTAACATTGGGAGGGTAATAGACACGGGCTTAGACACTATAACATTACAGGAGGACCTGTGGATAAAATAAGGGAGTGGGCAACTATATGGCAGATGAGGTTCAATTTTGATAAATGTAAAGTAATGCATTTTGGGATTAAAAACAGGCAAGCGGAATACCCATTAATGGGAACTCCATTAGGGAAGTCAGAAATGGAAAAATATTTGGGGGTCTTAGTAGACCACAGATTGAATAACAGCTTGCAATGCCAGGCTGCATCAAACAAAGCTAGCTGAGTACTGTCTTGTATTAAAAAGGGAATGTTCTGTAGAGACAAAGCAATAATTTTGCCCGTTTATAGATCACTGGCTGGGGTATGTGGTTCAGTTTTGGTCACCAATCCACAGGAAGGATGTCCTTGAGCTGGAGAGACTTTAGAGAAGGACAACTAAACCCATGAAGGGGCTGGAGGACCAAAGCTATGAGACAAGGTTGCTAAAGTTAAACTTGTTAACGCCGGAAGTGAGGAGACTAAGAGGGGACATCATTTTGATGTACAAAATTTTTAGTGGTGATGGCAACATCAGCAAAAATCTTTTTACTGTAAACTTTCTAACAGACTAGAGGCGACCACCTAAAATTGGCAGATAAAAGATTTAGCCACAAAGGGCGTAGGGGCTTCTTCTCAGTCAGAGTGGTTACATTTTGGAACTCTCTGCCACAAGCAGTGGTATCTGCAGAGATCATTGATTCATTCAAAAATCATTTAGATACCTTGCTCAGAGACCGTAACATACAGGGGTACAGGTACTATTAAATACTAAGACCACACAGGGACTTGTGTACACACATGCACATACTCCACACGGACAGACCCACAAAGGTTGAACTTGATGGACCTGTGTCTTTTTTCAACCTGAAATACTATGCAACTATGTAAATTGTAGGGGAAGAGGTGTTTATCCTCCTAGTAGCTAATGTTTTAGCTTTAGATATTTTTGAACATAATCTCAGCTTATGCATTTCGTCCTCACATTCTAAGTCTGAATTGCCCTGGTTTTTGACATGTTTCATTTCAATAAAAATGTACAATGTACCTTTAAAGGCAAACTGAGGCGTTCACAGAGGCTTCACAGAAGGATAACATATACATTACTTTAATCGGCAATTATATAACAGTGTTGTGAAAGAGTTACTGGATATTTTGCCCTGTGGTTCAACCACCACATCAACCGCCCACGCACGCTCACTCCTACGGTAAGAGGCCACAGTGGTTTAATAACCACAACATCTATTTCTCATATTGTACATACATTAACCAGAGCACCAAGTTTCTAATGGTTTCCAGGCCCGTGTTAATGCAAACACCCAGCTGTAGTGGGTCAATTGAGTTGGCATTTCATCAGTGGGTTGGCGCCGTGCCAGAGGAAATGACACATTCAGTCAACTTTCTGCTGAAGAAGGATTGTGATTCTTTGCAAAGGTGAGACTGACTCCTGGTTAGAGCCCCATAATTCTGTGAAATAAAAACTTTTTTTTGTTTTTGCATATGTGAATTACAAAAAACACTATGAATAATAATAATGTTATTAATAATAATAATAATAATATTATTAATAATAATATTCATAATGATAAAAAAAAATAGTAATAAGAGTAATACAAATGTGCAATTATTCCTAAGATTTATTAAAATGAACATGTACTTTGATCACAATGTGATACTAAAAACCAAAAAAACTCCCCAAAAAGCCCATCTAAACATCCACAACCCCAACTAAATTTCCATTCTATTCTTAAGGCTCATTCACATTACTGCACACCCCAATATGCCTTCAGCATGCAGCTGGGTTACAGGTGTGAATTCGCCATTAGAGGTGATACTTTAAAGGTAAATGTAATGGTTTAAAATATTTTTTTTCAATAAACATGTTTTTAATGCATATCTGAAATATCTTTTTATTGATTGTATATGATCTTTAGTGTACAGATACATATTTAATACAGGGCATTATGTTTTTTTTTGAAGAGACAGCCTAGCAGAAGATGGGTTTTCAGTCTCTGTCTCATTGAAATTCTAGACGGTCCCTCTAAACAAGCAGACAGGGAGAGGAAGGGGATGTGATTATGTGACTCATTGAAATGTGTGATTGTACTGGGGCTTGAGCTATTGGGTTTTGTAATTAACAGACTGTTTTCAATAGAGCAGCCAAGAATATACAAGTGAACATGAAATGGAGTCTGGAACTTTTTCTGCAAATGTAAGTGTGCAAAATTCATATTTCGTTTACCTGACTAAAAAATAGGAAAATAAATATTTTTAAATGGTATTTTTTTTAGCTCTGAACACAATAAATAAAGACAAAATATACAACATCATCCTGCCCAGCTCACTGACTTCATTGTTTGCTAGTTGCTGGATGGCAACCAGTGATGTTAGTGAGCTGGGCGGGACACCGTGCACCATGGTCTGCCCATCCCAGGAACGTGCATCACATGCATACCACCCCCGCCCCTGGTGAGACATCTGGGGAAGCCCTGACTTTCCATTTCTATTACTTTCAAAAATCCTTAAAAGAAAAATAAATACATTTTGACTACAATGTTTTTTGTAAATAAAATACTCTATTACATACTACATTTTATTTATGCTCATCCATCTGTCAAAATAAAATGGACTCTGGACTAGTTATTATATTCACCCCAGATTTTATGGAAAAAGGCTGAGTTATACATTGTGGGACTAATGGAAATGTATGGTATTTTAGAGCAGTTCTGGAAGTTTTACTGAAATAGTGTCCTTACAGAATTGTAGTCATGCGTTGCAGATGCATGATGCGGATTTCATTCCCAGCTAGATTGGTTATGGTTCTGGATTTATACCCAACTAGATCCAGCCATGATGGTTTGGAACTCCTATTATGGTTGAAAATTCATACTCATCTAGACCAGTGATGGTTTGGAAGTCATTCCTATTTAAATTAGAGATGGTTCAGGATATACTCAGGTAGACCAATAAGGACTCAGAGCTCCTACTCAGCCAGACCAGCATTGGATTGAAACTCATATCCAGCTAGACCAGTGATGGTTCAGGACTCATTTTAATCTTGACCAGAGATGCTTCAGGATTCATACCCAGTTAGACTTGTAATGGTTCAGAACTCATACTAATCCAAACTGGAGAAAGTGTAGAACTCTTACAAAGCTAGACCATTGATGGTTCAGTACTCATACCCATCTAGATCAGTGATGGATCATAATTCATACCCAGCTAGACTGCAGAATCCACAGTGTTTCTACTAAGGTAGACCATGGATGGTTCTGAACTTATACCCAGCTAGATTGGTGATGGATCAAAATTCATAAAGACCTAGACTGCAGAATCCACAGTGTTCCTACTAAGCTGGACCGAGGATGGTTCAAAATATATACCCAACTTGTTTAGAATTCATACCCACGCGATATCCCAACTCTACACAGTTTTATTAAAGCACCAACTTAGCCTGTTCCCATTATACTTAAACTAATGGGAACAGGACATGGAGGACATGGAGATTATCTGGACGGACGCGCAGAAACAAAAACTGTTAAGCCTTAATGCTATCTCGTCGATTAGCACCTTAGTGACCGATACCACGTTTCGCTTTATGGCACGGTGGTATTATACACCTGAACGCATACATAAAATGTATCCATCCAGGACGGAACTATGCTGGAGAAACTGTGGCAATAAAGGTACTTGTTTACATACGTGGTGGTCCTGTCCTCAAATACAATCCTTTTGGACCCAGGTAATAGGCCAGATAGAGAGGATCACCACGGTTGCATTACCTCTGAATCCAATGGTTTGCCTCTTTCATCTCACGGATCTTCCGACCACGGTCTATAAACGATCATTGGTATTCCCTCTATTGAATGCTGCGAAGACCTTAATTCCCCTACATTGGAACCAACCTAGTAGCCCAACTATAAGTGAATAGTATAAGAGGGTAGAATACTATAGAACGATGGAAGAACTGACGGCCATTCAGAGAGACAATCTTAAAAAAACTGAATCCAACTACCTTTCCCTTCTTTTCTTCTTTTCTCCTCTTTTTTCTTTTTTTTTCTCTGTTATTACGGCTGTAACTTTTTTTGTATGAGGTAGGTGGCGGATAACATCACCCCGCAGGTCGGTAGTATGACTGGGCGGGAGTGAGGGTTACCTGCCATCATTAATGTTTGATTTGTTCAGTTGTATTTTGTGTAATGATTGGATGTCAAAGTCAATCTGTTTAAAATAATACAAATTGAATGATAAAAAAAAGAATTCATACCCAGCTTAAATGGTGGAATTTGAATTCTGCTAAACTGGTGATGGTTCTGAACTCAAACCCACCTAGAAAGGTGATGGTTCAGCATTTGTACTTGGCAAGACTAGTGATGGTTCAGAGCTCATACCCAGCTAGACCACACACCAGCTAAACCTGCACAGTGTTAGCACTATTTAGGTGCAGGTTGCTTGATAAATATGCTCCTTAATGTATCATCTTCATATAATATGCCTTTCATTCGCTAATCTGACACTGGGTTAAATTTATGAGTACCAATGTAATAAATGAGTAGGGAATATGTACTGTGTAACCGTGGAATTGCAAATGTAATGGAAAAAAATGTCTTCTTTTGGTTAATGCTCATTGATTTGCTATGCCAATAAAACAAGTGTCACTGATTGAAAGCGATGAAACATTTATCTAGTAATTGCCGTGGAAGATAATGGATTAGGAATCATTTTCATGTTAATAATTTTAAGATTAACTCAATAATCCCATTTGCTCAGCTGTCTTGTCCTTTTTTGTACCAGCAATAAATCATTAGGGATTAACTGTGCAAAATAAGGAACAAGGTTATTTTTTTCAGATTTGTACCTGACAGGTGACCTTATTCAGTAAATGTTTCCTATTCCTAAAGTGTATCTCATGCCAAAATGGCTTGAGATGCACTCCAGAGGTGGGCATCAAAGTTTATCTAAAGTCCATTTTTTTAAAGAGATTTGTTCTATTTGCCCTGATGGCTTAAAGTGAAAATCCAACATTTAGAGTTATTACCAGAACAGGAACAAGGAGTAAATCCTCCAAAGGGGACACTTATTCTGGTGTCAACATATGCCAACCCTTTTAGGAGATTCCCTCCCACTTTCTGTTCAAGTGACATCTCCTTAATGAGACACAGATGGAAAGGGTTTTTTACAATGTCTTACTATAACTACCTGACTTTAGATATACCTAAAGCTTAGTGATTGAGTTTGCATATACTTTAAAGAGACCCTGTCACCAATTTAAAAAAAATGCAGGTAAAAGACCAAAAATGTAAATGCTTTTTGCTGCACTTTTTCCTTTTCATAAACAACATTTTATTCACTTGCAACGTGCCTCTGAGCTTGCTAGAATATTTGATTACGCCAGGAAGAGTCTATTTCCTAACACAGCCCCCTCCCTCCTTGCAAGTCATAGCCCTCTCCTCTTCTGGGAGTGTCTGATTAATATGTGCGCTGGCCCAGCTTCTTTGCCCCTCCTTTCACCTCCCTGCAAGCAGAGGAATGAAGGGGAATACTATAGAGCAGGGGTGGGCATTTTCTGGTCCGCCAGCTGTTGTGGAACTACAAGTCCAATGGGGCATTGCAAGACTGACCATTACAGGCATGACTCCCAGAAGCAGAGGCATGTTGATATTTGTGCAATAAATATCTTTTATTAGCATACGATTATGTTAAATGAATCTGGATATCAGTATCATATAGTGTTGATTTGCTTTATGGGGAATATAGTTTTGTTTGTCTGTTTTTTTGTTGTTGTTTAAATATTAATTATGGTGAATAATAAATACTAAACATTTTGAAGCATATTGTGTATTTGGAAGGTTTACTGCCCTGGGATCTCCATTAAGAGGGTATTTGTAGCATTTTCTGATGTATATTGGGATTTGTAGTTAAAGCACAGCTGGAGGACCAGATTTGCCCACCCCTGCTATAGAGCTCTGATTCTGCTGGGGCTGCTGACATGATTTCCAAGGTGATGGAACCCAGCAGCAATACCTTGGCTTTTGGATATCTACACAAGGGAGGCTTTTAATGGTAAATAACATGCCTAAATTATATATGCATATAATCTAATGGGAAGATATTTGTTGAAAAAAATATGGTCTGGTAAAAAGGTTAAGTGGGGCTTAAATGTTTGCTTTGGTTGGCCACTAGATAAAGCCAAGGTGCATAGGAAATTCCTAAGCTCCTCAGCACCATATAGTGGCAGTATTGCCATGCAAACGGCATTCACCCAGCTATACGCTGGGCTGAAGATTTATAAATCAGCCCCTTACAAAAGACTCTGGATTGGATGATTAAAATCAGCAGGGCTTCACCTCATTCACTAAGCTAACTGCAAAGTGAACAGTCTTTTTTGCCTTAAGTAAATCATCCCCTTTGCATCAAAATGTAGCATTTGCTTGGTAATGGTTTTCAAAATGTTCAAATTTCCTGGGAAAATCAGAAAGCGCCCTTGTAAACCTAATAATATCAACACTTCGAATGCCTGCAATGCCTTGTATCGGCACCTGTTCAGCCTCTTGTACATTACAGCTCCCCGGGGACGAGCAAACTTAGAGAGACTTGTTAAGAAGAATGTCAGCGCCGTATTTACGCCAGATGTGATGATGTCTCATGACAACTGCTTCACCCTGCTGTACGGTAGAAATCCATAATTGTTTCTGGATTTATAAAGGTCTTCTACCTTGATGTACAGATGGGTTTGTGCTAAAGTCTGTCTGTCCCTGAAAAACATTGTTCCATCACCACTATTTATGTACAGGCATTTCCCCGACCTTCAAGGGGAAATAGAGGAAGTAGTTAAGTCATATATACAGCAAAAAACAAAATCAATGCATTTTAAATAAGCTAGTATACTTACCTGTTGCTGTCTTTGCACAAAGTACTAGCTTCTTCCCCTGCACAGCAGCACTGAAAGAGAGGCCAGCATTGGGAACCTTTAAGACATTATTGCTTTGCATGCTGTAAAAATGATTACAGATGGATAAAGCACAGGGAAATACTTCTTTATTGTGCTGCTGCTCCCTCATGGTCCAATCAGCACTGGGGGAGGGTCCCAGACCAAGCTACGGTGCTGGCTCTCCCGCTGCCAGTGCTGATGTGCAAACGAATAAAAGGAGCTACAAATTTGTATTGAGATGGTAGTCTATCACGGGAGGAGTGGTGACTACTTTACAACACACACAGGAACCATGGAGAACAAAAGTAGCCACCTCCCGAAGGAAGGACAGTGTCAGAACCAATTCAGAGGATCTACAGCCCAGTGATACATATACACCTTAATAATGATGCATATACACCCAACGTGGAAGGTGACACCACTCATAACAGCCCACGGCTCTCGGTATCTCTCTCCTCTCTCCCCGCCTGCTCACTCTAATGAAAACATTAAAGTAGGGGTGATTTTGTACATAAGGCGGACATTGGTTGATTTATCTTACCTAACAAATACTTGGGGTTTTGTTAAGCCACTTTTGTAATGCATGTACATCTAATGAGGAAGGTGGCACCATTCAAGAGAGCCCATAGCTCCTGGTATCCCCCTCACCTTCCCAGTTAGTCTAATGAAAACATTAAAGTTGTAGATAAGGTTGACATATTGCCTGTTCTGATATGGGATACCATAGAACAGAGGTGGTTTATAAGAGGGTGAAGGAAGACTTGCATATGGGGTAAGTGATGGAGATGCAGGAGATCCTTCCTTTTACCCTTCATCAACTGGTCCAATCTGAATTGGGTGATAAACTCAGATGTCATACCTCTAGGTAAGCTAGCCATACACACATACACATGATTTCACATGATTTCCTCTCGTTCGGCCCGAGAGAGATCATATAAGGTTCCCAGTCAAACTAAAGCCCTTTGACTTTGACATCTGGGACAAACTGATGAAATGCTTGGACTGTAACTGTACACATTAATCAGGAACCAATTCCCTATGCAGCCCCAGAGAACATACTTCTGCGAAAACTTTCTTCTTTCCGCCCAACATTTGATCGCCACTTATTACGGGTCCATAGATGAGAGTCTGTTTAGTAGAAGCGGGCTGACTTATATTCCTGAGGTTATGCATAAAAAAAACAAAAACCCACGTCTGTTATAATTCAGGCATGAACATCGTATATATCCCTGCGGGGCCGGAGACTGATCCATTTTCCAGTAAATTAACTTTAAATTTGGCCAGTAAACAAAGAATTCAGAAGCTTCTGTGTAGCAATCAACCAATCATTTGGGTTAACTCCAGGGATTGCTGCTGTCAAAGAGCGCTGTTAGATTACCTAAAATAACAATTAGTAAGATATGCGCCGGCAAAAGTATGTGAGCGGCCGATGAATAATATGCATTTAAAGTGCTATAATATAAACATTTAGTGACCCAAGTTAAATTTCCCCATTCAGCTAAACGGCAATGACAGGCAATAAGGAATCGTTGTAGTTGTGCCGAGGCCGTAAAGTCAGCTCATTTAAAGGCAATCTGATTCCCATAAAGTCAAGCACAGTCTGATTTAGGTGGCTTTTGGGTGGAAAAAATGTTCCTCGTCATGTGCTTCTATAATGGGTCAACTAACTGTGTGTTTGGGCAAATCTGCAATGGCCTGAGAGAGGGCCATGTCGGAACCATGCGGTCTTCACAAGCTCAGATTAAAGCGGTTCTTCTTAGCTTTTAGACCCTTAACTCCCACCATGTAAAAAGCTACAAACCCCCGCCCATCAAAATTAAGATAAACATGAAAAATATACTAACTGCACACCCTGACATCTGCCTGTGTCACCTAGGTTAGGATGATGTAATCTGGAAAAGCTGAGGATCTCAAATCCAGCACAGAGCTAAGTCAATTTCTTGTGATATTTGGGATCTCATCAGAAGGTCCAGTGAAATCTCCATGTAGCCAGTGTGAGGTTTTGTGTATCTAATTTTTTTTATTGTTTTATACAATATATGTAGGACCAGCCAGCCCTTATTGCTCATTTTTTTTCTGCACAGTTTCTAAATGTTTGTTGGTGGAATAGGGTTCAGAAGTGATCACCAAATGGTGGACCATGGTCGGAGCAAGTGACGCATCTTCCCGGACTGCGATTGCACCCCTGTGCAGTGTTACATGTGGCTGATAGTGAATGCGCCAGCCTCTGAGGCCGGGGCATCCATTGCAAGCCGTAACACAGCACAGGTCCCCCCTCCTCTTCAGTGATTGGTTGCTAGGAGTACTGGCATCCTGACAACCAGTGACATCCAATGTCTTCTCTTCCACAGCTGGTTGTTAGGTCCACCGCCTTCCTAGCAACCAGTGATGTTAATTGTGTGCCTGCCTCCAGAATTAAGGACATGCTCTCATGTAATGCTGGGGGTGGGCACACAATTGACATCACTGGTTGCTGGGACCTCTGAAAAAAGAAAAAAGACTTTGGATATTATTAATGCTTTTATGGGATTTACATACGGTATACTATAAAGCAGAACTACAATCTCCTGACCTTTACAGCCAAGGAAGATGCCATCTTAGTCTCTATTTTGGTTGCATTTGCCATGGTGCTGCACATGTGATTAGCTAAGACATCAGCCATTTGATGGCTTGAAAGTTGAGAGTCGAAATGAGCACATTACCAAACTTGACAGTTGGCATTAGGGATGCACCGACACTGATACCAGTATTGGTGCCGATACCGAGTACTCCGATGTTCCGATACTTACCTCCAATACCGGAGATCTTCCTCTGACCAAAAGTGCCGAATGAGCATGGAGCCTTTCCAATCAGGAAGCCGGACGGTAGGTTATTACCCGCCTCCCGGCTTCCTGATTGACTAGGAAGCCGGCTTCACTTGTTTCTAGGCAGCCTGACTTCCTAACCAATCAGGAAGCCGGGTGGCATGTAATGACCCGCCTCCCAGCTTCCTGATTGGTCAGGAAGCCAGGCAGCCTAGGCAAGTGAAGCTGGTGTTCTTTCGATAAAACACCGGCTTCCCAGCCAATCAGGAAGCCGGATGAGGGGTCATGATCTGCCGTCTGACAAAAAAAAATGGGTACTCCATACCAAAAAAACGGTATCGGTGCATCCTTAGTTGGCATGCCTTGAAAGTAACGGTTTCAGGGGACCATTAGATTGGTGGGTCTAGTTCCACTTTAAGAAATACTTCATATTTAAGACATATGGCCTTCAGTATTTCCATTCAGAGACTGTTCATGTAAGAGGTTAATTATATGCTGAGAACAGAAAGAACCAATCTGTTGAAAAATAGCATATTTTGTTAATATTTACTGTAGCAATTAGAGCAACCTGAAAGGGTACAGCAATTGCTCATCTTAACTGGATACATTGTAAATGTTAATAAATAAATAATTCCAGAACTTTAAAACAGTCAGCTAAATCTGTTGTAAAGTTAATATAGAGAGGATTAGAAACTAAACATATAGAGCAGCTTTTCTCGAACAGGGTTCCTCTAGTCTAGACGTTCCTAGGGCTTTCTTGATCAATGAGCAATTTCTTACTCTCAGATAAGCTACCACTGACACCAATGATCTTTTAATCATTCTTTCCACTGACCATCAATGTACAAGACACTGGTTGCCAGGAGCTGGGTGGGATGCCAGCCAGGGTGTCCCAGGTTGCTAAGAGCTGGGCGGGGAGATGTGTAAGCGCCATGCACATTTCCCCGCCTGGCTCTTAGCAACCTGGGACACCCTGGCTGGCGTCCCGCCTGCATACAAATCTTCCCGCCAGCTCTGGTTGTTAAGAACCCAGGCTGGGAGATTTAAGAGCTATACACATCCCCCTGTCTGGCTCTTAGCAACCTGGGACACTCTGGCCAGAATGCCGCCCAACAACTGTCAACCAGTGACATCACCGATTGCCAGGAGTTCGGTGGGACGCCGGCCAGAGCATCCCAGGTTGCTAAGAGCTGGGCAGGGAGATGTGTATAGCCCTTACATCTCCCCGCCCGGGCTCTTAGCAACCTAAGATGATCTGACCGGCGTCCTGCCTGCATACAAATCACCCTGCCCACTCTGGTTCCTATGAGCCCGGGCGGGGAGATGTTAGGGCTATATACATCCCCTGTCTGGCTCTTAGCAACCTGGGACACTCTGGCCGGAGTGCCGCCCAGCTACTGGCAACCAGTGACATCACCGATTGCCAGGAGCTGGGTGGGACACCGGCCAGAGCACCCCAGGTTGTTGACAGCTGGGCAGGGAGATGTGTGTGGGAGAAAGGTGGGGAGAAAAAAAGTCAGCTGTCTCCATGGGTTGGCAAACTTTCATCTTACCCATGGAGCGCCCCCCTCCCCCCTTCAAGTGGCGCCTAGGGCATGTGCCATATGTTCCATACACCCTGGATACACCACTGCATCAAGACACGCATTTTGCCTGCTCCATTTAGGGGTGCCATTAACATACACATTGCATTACCATGTACAAAATATGTTCACGCACACGTCTAATGTGGATGGGGCTTTGCTAAGAGCTCTGATGCAGCAACAACGTGGTTCGAGAGCAGGGAAGAGGTGAGTATTGGGGGGGTCATTTAAGAGAACCTGTCACTTGGCCCATTCAGGGTAACATTTTACTAACAACACGCATAACAGAGCTACAAGCTGACTTGTGAAAATGCATGAAAAAAATTGCTCTTATAAACCGAGGTCTCTTCTCAGCGCGGTTATCTAAGTCCTCCAAGTGCTTATTGTAGTGAAAGAGAGTATGTGGGAGGCTACTGTGCTTTGCTGCCTAATTTACAGCGAGCTGGAATCCGACAAAACCACTTCAAAACCTTCTATAATAGGGCGTAAGTAGAATCGCATGGGCTGCTTGCTGATTCAGACTTTTTCCCACTCGCAAATCATTCGCCATCAAGAAAGTTCTTTTATCAAGGTGGGGTGGCAGACTGTATGGTGAATGTTTTTAATGCATTGTCTAGCTCAGGGGTGGGTCAATGCCGGCCCTCCAGACGTTGTAGAACTACAGGCTCCATGAGGCATTGTAACTGACAGTTACAGGCATGACTCCCAAAGGCATGTTGGAATTTGTAGTTAAAGCACAGCTGAAGGACCGGAGTTAACCCACTAATGGTCTAGATCATCCAATTTTAAAGAAAATAAACTACTTTGGCTATCGTAAAACAAATAAGAATTAGGGTTGCACCAAAATTTTGGCTGTCAAAACATATCTGCCAAAAATGGCACTTTGGCAAAATGCAGAAAGTACCATCTTTCGGCCAAAATAGCGGTGCTGCTTTCTCTCCTTCCCGCTTGCCGCTGCTCTGTGTCCCAACGGGGAGGAGAGAAACTGTCACAGGAGGCCGAGCAGTGCGGGGGAGGAGAGTGATGTGAGTGGCCACATATAGGAGAGTGTATATCTTTCATCTGCCGGATTGCTGAAAGTAAAACCAGAGAAATGCGCGAGTTTGTCCTTTCATCTGCTGGAAACATTCATTTCAGATCGGATTTGGTTTGATTTTACGCTGGTGAGACTAGTACTCGCCCAAATCCTCGGCATCGACACCGCTACCGATACTAGTATCAGTATCGATGCATCCCTAGCTATAACCCCTCTCAGTTTCTTTTTGCCTTTTTGATCTGTGTCCTGTTGAGGAAAATTTCCTTTCACTTCCTGTGTACCAGAGCCAGGGGTATCTTGGAGTGCTACTTGGAGGGGCAGCTTTGACATTGGAAAGCAAAGCCTTGATTCATTAACAAGATGGTCATTTCCACATAGAGACACAGTGTGGAACAAGGAAGGTGTCACGTACTTTAGGAGAGTCTGAGATGTTGAGGGCCGCCTCTCTCACTTCTCTGGTCCTGGGGCACCTGGATGGGTACAGGAGCACCGGGGCACAGAGGGGCAGGAGTGCCAGTAGTAGCTGAAACCGATGAGCAGGAGAACAGCGATGGTTGTAAGTCCAGCAGGCAAAGGATTGCAGAGTAGTCAGGACAGGCCGAGGTCATCAACGTGCAGGCAACTCAGTACAGGGGGGTGAAGCAGGAGAATCGTCAAGAACAAGCCAGGGGTCAATCACTGGAGAGAAGCAGAAGAGTCAAGCCAAGCCGGGTTAGTAACAGAAGCAATTCAGGAACAGGATGCAGGGATACAGGGAAGCTGACAATCTGACAGCAAAGGAGGTTTGTTAGCCACAGCCTTATATAGCCCAGAGGGCGCCAAAAACTCAAACAACACATCGGCGCGCGCATGAACGCGTGCACAATGTGCACGCGTACACAGAGACGCTGCACGTGATACAACTCTATTAGCTGCACAATGCGCATGCGCAAACTGCCGTGAAAGAATTCTGGCTCCAACTCTGGCTCTGGCTTCCTGACAGAAGGCATGCTATGTCAGTAATGGGGAAAAGATCAGCTGCCGGGAGCCTACAGTTAATACTGCTCCTTTGCACACTAGCTGCCTTTCTTTAGGATGACTTTCACAGTTGAGGTCCCCTGAGCAAACATATATGCACAATTGTCATCTTTGAATGAATGGAGGTATTACATTTTCTTTTAGACATATTTGACTTTTAAATAATGGTCTCAATCAAGACAAAATTGCCTTATTTTAATATCTAATACTCTCCTCTTTGGTACTTTGGATAGGGACCAGAGTATGATTACACACAATAACATCATGTGCCAAAGATTAATGGCTTTCCCAAAAACGTAATTTAGCTGGCAGGAATTTCATAGTTTACAGTCTGTGCCTGTAGACCCAAAATAAATTAGAATGACTTACATTAAGAATTAGAATGAAACTATTAAATTAGAACTATGGGATAAGTGTTTTTCCCCATAGTTCTCTTTAGGGTCACGGGAGGACATATACTAACCTCCTCCCATGACCCATGACTATGCTGATGAGTGGAAATCATTAACCTCATAGTTCTCCTTTAATGATTGTGTCACATTTTACTACTACTTAAAATGAGTAAATAGCTGGTTAATCCAAAAGTGAGATTTAGGGCTGAGTCCACTTCCCGCTTGATATTCTTCCTTCAGATGGGCAAGATCTTCTGTCTTTGCAACAGAGCTGCAGTAGTCACAGTACTTCTGACTCCCCTTACAGCATCATCATCATCATCCTCTCTGTCCTTTCAGTGACCTTGATGTAATGTACATGATCTCTTTAAAGCACAACCATGATTTTTCCATCGCCATGATATGACCTCTATACAATGTCCATTTCAAGCCATTGATTCAGAAAAGGGTCTCCATTCAGGTAAACTGTCTTCCATATCTGAGGCAAGTAAATACAGTTACGATTTGTTTCATTGACCTTTTGAGAACTTCTATCATCTTCTTTCCAGGAGGTCCTGCATGTGTTTTTAATTTCCACTTATCCACCAATAAATTGGACGCATTTACTCTAAATTAGTGTTGTCCCTTGTAAAAGCATAAATCTTCATTTCAAGAGATGGATTAGACCGTCCCTTAATTGAATTCAGTATAAACACACTAATCTAAACTGGACATTGATGGAGGCAATATCATGCCTATAGATGAACCCATGGAGGTCCTCTAAAAGAGGTCAAATAAAGTTGGACCTACTTGGATTTGCTCATGCAGTGGAATGGTTGATCTCTTTCAGGCTTTGCAATTTTGGTGCTTGGTAAGGAGCTCCATGAATCAACTGTCGGAAAATTTCAGTTATGAAGGCATCATAATTTTATTAGTAAATGGCTGTGAATACGTGGCCAAAGCATTTCAACATTTCCCCTGCCTTCAGGGCTTCAGTAGCTTTATCAGTTGTTTAACCAAAGTGTTTGCTGAAGTCTGTGTTGAATGCAGCTGGATTTGAAAGGGGAGAACCCTAAAACATGTTGGCTGTATAATTGTTATACTTGTTTTTACCAACAACATATTGATGCCTTCATAACTTAACGTTTGAGACTATCGACCAATCACTAAAGTTGCTTCAACATGTTCAGCCAGTGGTAGTTGGGTGTTGGGTGTTGCGTTGTTTGCTGCAGGTCCTCACTAGTGTATCTTTCTGGCAGTTATCATTCAGTTCTCTTGGACCTGGTACCCCCTGGTTTGCTTTCCTTTACTCTACCTGGGTCCTGCTGCTTTCCGGCCTCTTAAGTTCCATCTGCCTGTACTTCAAATTTAACTCCTATGTCCGGGGGTGTGCACCAGGATCTCTTTTATGCCCTCGGCCATCCTGTGCAACAGATGGGACACAGTAGAGAACACATAAGTGTCTGCAAGCATCCTAATTACTGTTTTTCCTTTTATTTAAATGCAAGCCACTTAGTTTACCAGCTTAAAGCCCAACTTAAGGATACATTTCACCCCCCACCCCGCCCACCCCTTTCTCCCACGCCCAACTATCTGATTACTTGATAAAAAAAATCCCTATGAAAAAGTCCTTTTTTTACGCACCTTAAGCCATAGTCACGTGACACCCCAGCCTAGAGTCTTCTCCTCTTCTGCTTACTACTTGCTTGGGTCCTTCTTTGAGTGCCCTTGTTAGCTCTTGAGTGCATGATGTGGACATTTCCTATTGGATGTCCATTGGCCAGAGTCCTCTCAGGATCCAGAAAAGGAATTACATCAGTGGAGGGGAGTAAAGGGGAATGGTGGTCTCAGGCACCATCGTACCACTGGATTCTAGCTCACTCCTGTGATGGACTACAATCTCAATGCAAATTATTGAACTAAACCAGAGATTGTAGTCCATCATAGGAGTGAGCTTGGAGTGGTGGCTACTTTATAACACACACAGGGACCATGGGGAACAAAAGTAACCCCCCTCCAGAAGGAAGGACAGTGTCAGCCCCAATTCAGAGATGATTTGAGGATCTACAGCCGAGTGATACACAAATAAGATACATTTCTGTTAATAGTTAAGGTTCTTGAATGTATTTTTAAGATTTAACTCCTAAATTTAGTGTCACTTTAAGCAACACCCTCTCTCTGAGCCTATTGCAGCCTTGCTTGTACACAGGAGAATGTGAGAGGGAGGTTGCACAGCCTGCTGTATCTGGCTTCACGGTGATATTATAAAATTTAGCTTGAGGTAAAATTAGTGAACTTTCCATGGCTTACTGGATGACATAAATAATTAATGTGCCTAGATTTGCTCTTTGATTTAAACAGATGACAAGTAGCGAGAACCTAATATTCTTCAAGTATCTGACACTTCCGACCATGTTGATCTCATCACTATTTATAAAAATGTGACTCATGTTATAGATCACGGCAATGCTTTGTAAAGATGCAAAAAAACAACTTAAACAGAAAATAATTTCCTGTGAAATTAGAAGGTTCCTTCATTAGTTTGTGTTTCCTGTATGGGGTCATGTGCCCAAGCGACACCCACTTCCTCCTGCCTAAAGGATATTTGCCATGCGATTTGTCATGACCCTCTATTGCTCTGCGCTGTTCACACAGAGGCAATTAAAACAGTTTAAAAATACGACTTGGAACTAAAATAAATAGGAAGAGCCGGAGAAGCATGAAGTCATCTGACACAGATCCTGTTCTCCCGAAGAATTCTCTTTGAAATAGCAAAGTATGTAGTAACATATGTTTGTCATCAGAATTGGAAGAGAAATGTAGACTTCAACAGCGTTAGGGATGGGTGAGAGAAGTGTAAAGCTGAACTCCAGGCAGATATAAAAAAGAAAAAATTAACCACTTGAGTCCAAGATGCCATATTAAAATGGAGCCTGGATACTGGCCATTTGTTCCAGAACCATTTTAAAATGGCAGCTGGTCTAAGCAACTCCTGGGGGGGACCTGCCAGCATGAACGCTGAAACTGACTCTTTCTATGGGGGTCCAGCGCTAACCTCAGGAGCTGAAACCATTAGATACTGGGCTGGCGGTAGTTCTTGATCCATAGGAATGCGTGCTGTAGGAGCAAATTTAAACCAGTCCAGGGCCTTGACTGAGCAATAAAGCCCTCCTAAAATTAAATGCAGAGGTCCCTTTTGATTTTACCATTCTACAGATAATTACAACAGTTACAATAAAAATAATGAGCCGTTCTAGGGCGGTCGCCTCAGGCGGCATGTGTGTGTGTGTTGGGAGGGGATAGCAGGAGAGGCAGCCACAGCATTCCAGGTTGCTAAGAGCCCTTAGCAACCTGCAACGCTCTGTCAGGCTTCCTGCCGAGCTCCTGGCAACCAGTGACGTTAGTGAGCTGGGCAGGACCAGACAGACAGCCGCTGACAGAATGTCCCTAACACAGCCACCCATCCCACTGCATCCGCCCCCCTGGACGACCGGTATCAGCAAAGACACCCCCACTCGAGAAGCACTATCAGCAGCACACTCCCCCCGGCTCTATGTCCTCAGGCAGCACATAGGGTAGGGAAAGCCCTACTACTACGCTACATAAAAGTCGCACTAAAGCAATATCATTCAGCTGGCCTTGTTGATTATGTTTTGGGATAAAAATATTGGGGTGCGCAAATTACATAAATGGTGTGCTGAAACAATTAAACGAAGTAGAAAAAAAAAGAATTTTCTTCTATAAATGACAGGTAAAAAACTTTTACAAGGGGGATGGGGGTCTGGGAAAAATAAAAACTGCTGTGCTAATACTATTGACAGCCTGCATCATATAGGGCATTTTTTATTTTACCACATTTTTTCAAATTAAATGTAATTTAATTCATATTTGGTATGAGCCTTTTGCAACCCCCTGTACGGTGGCACTTAGAATGGGAGACAGAGGAGCAGAACACGGGGCCAACCAAGTGTGTTGTATGTAAAGAAATATGCTGATAGGAGGAAAGAACAAAATTATCAGAATGATTGTCGGATCTTTCTAATGCTGGTCTTTTACTGTCCAACTGTCCAACCAATGAGTGAGAACACCTCATATTTTTCTTAAACTAACCTGTCAGTCACTTAAAAAAATTGATTAGCTTTTTCCTGTAATAGAAAAGCTGTCATATGGCAGCCAATGTGTCCTACCTATCCTAAGTTCCAGTGCAGCAGCCCCTGTGTGCATCATCACGCAGTCCTGGCTCTTAGTCCTCCTTGACTGAGCAGTGCTCTCATGTCATTATGTGAACAGTGCTCAGTTGAGGAGGAAGGACCACCCAGCACCAAGGAAGAAGAGTCGCACAAAGTTTCCTATTGAAGTCTATGGCACCAAAAAGCAATGTAATCTGCTACAAAGAAGCTCATGTACTTTTTCCATCGACAGACGTTTTTCTGCTTGCAACAAAACACTCAGGTGTGAACAGAGGCCAGATAAATGAATGGGATCCCTTGTCTTGAGCATCTTGTCATGCTCACCTTTGAGCAACATAAAGCTTAGGTGTGAACTGGGACTAAGACTGCAGGAAAAAGGTGTTTTTATAAAATAGATCCGAGGGGGGCTTCAGGGAAGCTGGACTGACCATTTAAATACATGGTACACAAGTAGCAATCAATTACAAAAAGTGCTAACACAAATAAACTAAACTAATCCTAAATACACCTCCAAAAATAAACATACCCGCTAAAGAAAGAAAAAAATCTGAGACATTAGTGAACCTCATTCAAAGTCCGGTATTCCGGAGGCAACATCATTGGTAATTTCTTGGTAAAATAAATTTTGATAGATTCACTTCGCTCAGCGCTAGCGACAAGAACAATAAAAGGAACTGATCGCAGTCTGTTCATTTTGAGGCTCCGGGCTGCCCCTTTTTAACCCTGCTGCCCTAGGCACTGGCCCCGTTATGGTAAATACAGCCATGTATAGCAACTAGATGTTCGATTCAGTTCCATTGGAATTCTGGATTATTAGCCTGAATATGATCATGTGCTCAGTATTCTCAAAAGAGCTCTTGTTTTGTGGGAAATTACTTATTTTCCCAGGAAAACAGAAAAAAAAAAATCAGGCAAAGAAAAAAAAAGTCATTTTTGTTTCAGGATCTGTGTGAATTTGTCGGGGGAAACACTGGGGATCTATGCAAATGAGCGTCTGAATATTCCACAAATTAGTCAATCAAATGCTATGAAATTAACCGAGGAGATAAAAGGTAATGAGTCCTCATTAGGTAATTGTACTGAACGGGAGTGAAAAGCTTTTGGGTAATTGTCTAATGATTGCAGCACAAAGAAAAGGATAAAGGGGAATATTTAGTGAATTAATATGGATAACATTAAAATGCTATTATGTGCTTATAAGAGCACCTTCTATCGTGACTGCTAATTACATCATATAGAAGTTTATAAGGGGGAGCAAAATGGATTAAATGGGGGGTAGGGGCCATTGTGTGAAAACATCGACCAGCCTTGACTTTTGTCATGCTATGCAGTTGTATTATATTCTGATTATGTTCTCATTTACATCATATAATCCTTCCAGAAAAAGAATCGCCTTCAAAAGAAGACTTTTAAAGTAGAATTCTACCCGAAAACCAGCATCTTTTTAAACCAGCCATTCTTACCAGGGCTCAGTGGAACCTTAGCGTTCCTCCAGAGGGGTCTAGGGTTTCCTTGAGCTGTGGCTAATTGGCATCCCATCTGAGTAGTTCTATATTGAATTTCCATAAGCTCTATCCTACTCCTAATTACTATATCCATGTAGAAGCTTGCAAACTTACTCTTTGAAGATGCCATAGGATGGACTTCCTCAATGCACTGAAACCCTTGTGTCACCACTCTTGTCTGAACTACAACTCAACGTCTGAACAATGTAACATTATCCTTGCTTGTTGGAAGGAATGCATGAAGGGATATGTAGTCTTGAGAAATGGAGATTGCATTACATCCAGCAGCAGGGAAGAGACGCAAAGCACACTGGGAATCCAGGAAGTTTTTGGAAGTGACGGGCAGACGGAAGGCAGCACTCACTACATAAAAGGGATTTTTTTCAAGTAAGCTTTGACTGTATTATCAAACACAACTCCAGTATGTATTCCTATACAACTATTTAACACAGTTCTTGATAAATATTTTAGGTACAATTGCCAAACCTGATGACTTCAATCAAGAACAGACGGTGGAGGGTGCCACCACAAGTGTCCATGACGGCACACCCATGTGAACCTCATGGTGAGTTACTACACTCTCTTTTTCTTGGCACCATCACTTATGCATCATGTGTTACCTCTGTCTCCCTCTCGCCATTAACATGGAACGGAGCATCTGATGTGACAGAAAACCTCCATCCGTAACAACCTCCCCCCCTCCCTATTCTCAAGGGTAGTAGCGCTTTAGACTCCGCCATTGGTTTTGTCAACACATTTCAAGTGTCCACAAAAATCCCCCTTCATCTGAGCTTTTAAATTGCTTTGCGAAATTATGAAAATACCATTCTACCTGCAGACATTCAGATTCTATGTGATAAATATTGTCATTACTCTGCTAAAAAGGACCTAGTTATCAAAATAATTTACAAACCCTGATGAAGGGGGCATTGTAAACCCCCAACATGGGTTGGCTGTTTTATCCTGTTGATCTTTTGTAAATAAATAACTACTTTGGACTCTACGAGTTTTGGAAGCTCCCCCTCTCAACATCTGAACTCACTCAAGATTTCCAAACAGAAGGAGGGAGTCTTCACTCAAGACTTTCTACTCCTGTTTGGTAGCCCCTTGTCTGTGTGAGATCAGCCTTATTAAATACTGCAAAGTCAAGAGTCACCCCAATGTGGGATACCAAAAACAGGAGTTCTTAGCACCTCTTTTTCACATCCTAAAAGCCTGACACTGGTATCTGAGACACACAAATTCTTCAACCTTAAAAAAAATATGAATTTCTGAAGCGGTAGAAGAAACAAAGATTTGATGGCATTTTATTCAGGAGACACAGCGGCAGAGAGAATGCACGGCAACGAGTATTAGTCTTGGTATCCTTTATCATAGCTGTGGTCATATAATATTGCTAGTCTGGAAGATAAACATTTCAGGAAGAAATAAAGCATCTGAGAAGGCAGCTTCCACTGATGAGGGCAAGGTATATCAGATGCTGTGAAATAATTTGTATATATGACATTTGTTGTCCTGTATTTTGTTTTTATATTCAGCAATTTTGTCTTTTCTTCTAAAGGCAACATCCTTTTTTTAATCTCTGCAATTAGCTAGTTAAATTGTAAGCACTTACCAGCCTCAAGCTAGAACTAACTGTCCTCTTTTGTATGTTGTTTTGTAGATAAGGTCTAGGTTCATGGGCAGCCAGTATTATGTCAATCGCTGGAACATATGTAAACTAGGAACTCAATCATTAAACTGGGAATTATTTTAAGCTGAGAACGCATCAGTTTTAATTCCTCATTTGATCATGCTAAAGAAAAGGGCTTTATCTTATACAGCAAATAACATTATATGAGATCTATATTAAATATTCTATAATCTATATGTAAGATTATGATGAATGTATCTATCTTACATGATGTAGAATTTATCTTTCTATAAGACTGTGTCAGGGTTCCACCCTGAGTTAACTGGTTTGCAGCATTCTGGCTTGGCTGCCATTTTACCCATCTGTGATTCCTCCTTTGCCTGAGCAGACTCTGTAACGTTGTTCACTATGCCCTGGCTCCCTCTTATGGCCAAACAGGAGACCATCATCTGAGAGAGCCAGATGGGAGTTTCCTGTCTCTGAGTGATGATGTCACCCCACTCACTATATAAACCACTCAGTCCAGTCTGACCTTGCCCTTGCCTGGTCTTACCTGCTAGTGCATTCCTGCTGCTCTGAGTATTCTGAGTCTGTGTATGACCTGATCCTGGCTGATGGTCTCCTCTGGTTCCTGCACCTGGCTTGTTCCTGACCACGCTGATTTCCTGGTTCTTGCTCCTGACTTGTTTCTGGCAGCACTGATCTCCGTGTTTCTGACCTGGCTGGTATGAGTACCCACTCTGGCTCCTTACCTTGGTGTGTTCCTGTTTATGATTTTTGCTTAGTATGCTTAGTATTTTTACCTAGCACCTTATGCTTGTCTGGTTTTCAATGTGCTCTGATAAGTGTTTTTACTATTTGAACTGAATGTGCATTCTTGTTGTTCTAGAAATGAGCTCTGGTTTGGACCAAACCCGGTCTGAACCAGAGCTCCTCTGAATCCAGAAGGAGCTCCTCCTGAACAAGGAAGGAAGCTCCTTCCATGCCGCCCAGCCAGCTGCTGGCAGGGGAACTCTCCGCCTCCAGCACAGTGTAAGTAAAGGCGCGGGATGCAGTGACATGATTGACCTTATATGGCTACATGCCTATACTTGGTAAATTACCTTTACCTAAAAAGGCTATGTAGCCATATAAGGTAAATGACATCAGCACAAGCATTCCACCCCTTTGTTTACATATGGAAGTTCTCATTACACCTCCTTGTTTGGAGGAGCTCAGGTTTGGATTGGATTTGGTCCAAACTTGAGCCCATCCCTACTTTGTTCCAAGAAGCTCAGTATATTCAAGATAATTGAGTGATGTATATTGTACAATAACAATGTTGCAATGGGCTCTTCCAGGGTATTAAAAAGAGAACTATGGGGTAGGTGTTTTTCCCCATAGTTCTCTTAAGGGTCACAGGAGGACATAAACTAACCTCCTCCCGTGACCCAAAGCTCAGTATATAGCGAGCTACAGCTCGCGGTATACTAAGACCACCGCAGCCGGGATGGATCCTAATAATACTGTCGATATCCACCCATCTTCATGAATGACAGCTGGCTCTGCCTATCTAGAGGCAGAGCCAGCTGTGCCCGGCCCTCCCCGTCCGTTCCTCCAGTCAGTGCTGGAGGATCGGAGGGGGGAAATCCCTGCGGAATCCTCTGCAGAGAGATGATCGAGATATGAGCGAGCGACGGTATGTGTTCACTCACTTCCCGATCTATTGAGCCGACCTGTGACAGTTTCAGTGTCACACGTCGACTCGAACTATGAGTGAAAGTCACTCACCTCATAGTTCTCCTTTCACAAAGGGTTTTTTTTTTTTGTGAATGTCAAAGAACCTTCTTTGATGTGAAAGAATAAAAAAGGAAATGCTTTTATTCAAGTGTTCGTATTGAGAAATTGCATACTGTAGCTATCCCCCCCTTCTTTTTTCTATATTTCAGGTTTTTTGTATTTGTAAGCGGACACAGGACTGCAAAAATTCCATTATTCTTATTACTTGTTTATTATCTGCTGCCAAATACTCACATGCAGTGTATGGCTATGGTACTAATTGGCCAAGGCTTCATTTGTAACACTTCCATCCCGCCTGTTGCTGCACGGATGGTGTTCGCAAAGCACTAGTGCCCCTAGATGGCGCGGACGAGTGTAGGAACTTTCTATACTCGTCAGCACTATATAGGGGTGATAATGCCATGCGAATGGCATCTGCCCAACTATACACAAGGCAGAAGTTTTATAAATGAAGCCCATAGTGTTGCTTTCCCTAAAGGCAGGTCAGCATGTACACTCGGAAGCAGGGGCCCTATTAGTTCTTAGTCTTGTAAAATGTAGGCCTTGCCCTAATTTTTCTGTCTCAAAAGTAAGAAAAGAAAAAGAGTTTCTATCCATTCCCGCTTCCAAAAAAAAAGAGTTTTGGCTTTAAATAGACTTTAAATAACACATGTGACTGGAGAATCTCCTGAGTAAATAAAAAAGGGTCTTCCACGCAAGCACTGGCTCACTCCAGATAAATTCATCACAATCCACCTGATCAGCTTTGCGGTCTCTTTCATATTTAATTACAGGCGGAAATCTGAATAACCGTCGCTGTCATTTCTCAGTACTCGTCTCCTCGATGTTTCATTTTATGGGAAGGCTTCCCTGGATGAGCTCCACTGAAGTGTATTTTTCTCTTGGCATGAATCACAGATTAGAGAGCGTGTTGTGCGCGTGCCAGGGTGACTGCTGAGCCAGTCTATTGCCGCTTCCTAGAAAGTCAGCTGGGGTGAATTGTATTTGCAGATTTGATGAGAGCGCAGAAGAGGACACATTACAAACAACGGAGTGGAAAAAACAGGGATATAAAGGGAGCTGGATAAAAAATGTCGATCTGGTGGAAAAACCAAAGCTCAGACCCCTAAGGGGGAAGAATGGTTTTTATACCAATAGGAAGGGAAATTTATGGCGGCTGTTTTAGGAAGAAGTTATGAATATCTTTCTCTTCTGTTCCTGATTGGATTTCTCCCCGGGAGAGTCTTTTAACAGGATGTTTATTTGTTTGTATTGTTATATATAGAAACAATAAAGAAATATTACACAGAAAACCAAAGCTCAAAGGGTAGTAAAGGAGGGAGGAACAATACCCCTCATCCCTCCCGTAATTGCTTCGTGCTTGTCTACCAGAGGCATAGGAGGTGACTTAACAAAATGTTCTGAAGGCCCCATTCAAACCAGATCCCTTGCGTTGCATTCTGTTTTTCAATGGATGCTCTCACAAAGGCACCGAAAAATGTATGGGTTTGAATAGGACCAGTTTACACCGCATGCTCTACTTTTTTCTCAGCGCAACATAATGGAACCAAAAAAGGGGTGTAATCGCAAGGCAATGCAATGGAATGGAAGTAAAAAAAAAGAAAATATAATCTGTCCAATAAAAAAATGAATCCAAAATTATAATTAAATACATAAAATAAAGATTGGCAAAAAAAGAGAAAACATTTTTTTTAAAAAGTGCAACAGAATGGAAGTCAATGAAAGTTGAAATTGCAAGTCAACAACACCTCCTTTGACTTGCGATTTCCTTTTGATTTTGGTGTGAACGGGCCCTTAACTATTTTTCAAATTAGCGATCGTTCCATTAATAGTAATGATTTTCCGTTCATGCTTTAAAGTGTATATCCAAACAAAAAACAAAATCCAGTACATCTCTGCGATATATATGTACATGTACCCAAGATTTATCCCTTTAAAGACCCTGCCATTACAGAAAAATACCTGTTGAATACCTGTGCTAGATATGTACTCAGCTCCTATATCCTGTTATGGGCTAACAACATACAAGACTGAGTGGTGTAAGCCCTGCCCAGTTGTCTTTGGTTTAACTACTGTAACCTTCCCCCTATATTATTCTCCACAACACAGCAACTAAAGTAGGGTATACATGATATGGGTTTTGGCCGGTTCCTGATGAGCTGTACTTAATTCCCACAGTGGGTGCTGTTGTTGGCACTCCTCCGCCCAGCATTCCTTAATCGCTGATTGAAGGAGCATGTCAGATTTTTCTCATTTGGTCCTTCAAGTCAGAAGATTTTTCTGACTTGCTAATCAGCTGCAACCTCCATTCCAGTATTCTGGCAGTGGCTGTCAAAATACAATGGAAGCAGCAGAGGATTCGTCCATCCATGCTGTTCAACTTGGATGGAGGAATCTGTTTTTTTTTCCCATTCAGCCTACAAAAGTGTAGTCGTGTGATCAAACCCTTTCATATATCTGCCCTCCTCTGTTTTTATTTCAAAGCAGCTCTATCAGTGTCATATTTCAGATGTAAACCGTAACTGAATGACCTTTCATTTGTTAGTTGTGTATCATGAACATTTTCCAACATTTTCCACTTCTTGCATCTTAGTGCTATTGTGCCGATCTCCTGCAGCCGATTTGCAGCCCCTTCCACTCTAACTACACCTTCTCCAGCATTGGCTGTGTGGCATTTCTCAGGGTGACTTTCCTGATGGTGACACAAGTGGACCATGGTTGCTCAATGTTGGCTGCTTGTAGAGTGTGTGACAGGGTGACAACACAGGAACACCATTGGGAGACAGTGGGTGGGTTGGGCTGGCTTTCCTGATGGTGACACCAGTGGACCATGGTTGCTCAATGTTGGCTTCATGCAGAGTGTGTTACAGGGTGACAATGCAGGAGCACCATTGGGAGACAATGGGTGGGTTGGGGTGGATTTCCTCATGGTGACAACAGTGGACCATGATTGCTCAATGTTGGCTTCTTTTAAAGTGTGTGACAGGGTGACAATGTTGGAAAACCACTGGGAGACAGTGGGTGGGTTGGGGTGAGTTTCCTGCTGGTGACACTAGTGGACCATGGTTGCTCTATGTTGGCTGCATGTAGAGTGTGTGACAGGGTGACAACGCAGGAGCACCATTGGGAGACAGTGGGTGGGTTGGGGTGACTTTCCTAGTGACACTAGTGGACCATGGTTGTTCAATGTTGGCTGCTTGTAGCCTCTACAGGGAGTGTGTGTAACAGGGTGACAATGAAGGAGCACCTTTGGGAGATATGGACAGAGTGCTGTCACCTTATAACAGGAAGTGTCTGAACATTAACCTTCATTTTAGGATTACCAGGAATTATTTTAATATAAAATATGAATGAATGAATATTTGAAATGACATGAACATGTTAAAAGTTTTATGAAATTTGAGTGATCAGGATTACATCTACTTTAAGGATGAAAGAGCGAAGGGCGGCTTTGTGGATGCCAGCGGCCTTTAGGAGTGTGTGGCACTGGGGACCTTTATGCTTGTGTGCGTCTTGGTCGACAAGACTCCTCATTACTGATGGGACTTTGTTGGATCCCTACCAGTGTTGCGGCTCCTATTTCCATCGCTTATTGGGGGCATTGATCTTTACCTGGTCTTTCCCTGAATTGTGGATGCACATGTTCTACCTATATAATTGATTACCTCCATCTCCTGAGGAAGCGCTGGCAAGCGTGAAACGTGTTGAGATTTCACATGACTCCTCCATTTCAATAGCAAGGGCTGGTTTGAACTACAATTCGAGCACCTTCTTGGTTCCATTTTTTATGTGTGTCATATTAATCTACAGTATATAACACTTGCTTTTGTTGTACAATGGAGTAGAGTGATGTCTAAGGAGGTATCATTTTGTAGGTTTGATTTTGACCAATAATTTATGAATTTTACTGCTATATAATAAAGAGTATTTTTATACCTAATAGATGTTTGGATTTTTTTGACAGGATCACCTCTTTAAATGTTTTATTTTTGTTAATAAAAATGTCGCTTTTTATCATTCTGTCTAATCGTCTTATTTCAGCCTCATCAGTATTTATATGAGCTGTTCGGAGCAAAAATAAATCTTTATATCCAGGAAGAGGACGTAAAGCTCAGCGCTCGGAGATAATAAGACCTTGCTGGATAATTACGAAATCATTTTTGTTCCGTAAGTGTGGAATTATTAAAGTGTTAGCTGCTCACCTAATTGCAGAATAATTGCAAGGCTGATAATGAAGTAGAGGTGGGCAGGGATATTCAGAAGATCGTTTTGGAGAATATCATTAATCACCGTGCTGCCGATGAGCAGCTTAAATCTGAACCCTTCCCATCAGTCTTGTACAGTTGTGCCGACTCCTCTCCTGGACGGAGATTTATTACTCTGATTTCACTGCACACTGTGAGCTTCTCATGATGTGTATTAGAAGCTGCAGCAAGGCAGATAGAGCCCGCCTCATTTCCTGGCTAGAGGACGCCCAGCACAATCTAACGCTTTCCTTGGCAGCCTTGTTCCTGGCCCGACCCTTCCATTCTGGATTTTAGTTGTTTCAATCATGGAGGCTCAGCATCATATGTGGGCATTACCTAAGGCAGGCTTCAGGGAATTGCAGTCTCCCTTGGAACTCTCCCATTCCTAGGGTAGTCTGTATGCAAATATAGCTTGCTTAGAAAGGCCCACAGGCCGTACTGGGAGCCAATGTATTGTGCCGCAGTGGCCTTGTGCTAGCAAGGAGCATGCTGATAGACATAGAGAGCAAAGTGAAAGTGACAACCTCATTAGTCTGTTGCATTTGTTGTGAACAAGCCCTAAGGCTGCATTCTTACGGGGCTTGCATGTAAGTTCTGGAATCTATCCTGCGTCCAGGATATTCCCTCCACATGTAATTGTACCATGTACCGACTGCCATTGACAGATGCAACTGCTTTCATTGACTTGAAAGGGTACAACGGCCGAATCTGAACGGGGATACCTGGGATTCCTGCTGTGAGAATCTGTGGGTTCTTGCCACAGGAATCCACATGCGAGCCCCGTGTGAATGCAGAGACTTTGCACACCTGAATATATTAGCTGATTTAAACTGAGGTTTTTTTAAATTCAAACTAAGGAATACAAAAAGAAGACTATACCCCCTCCACCTAGTCCTAGCTGAGTTAAACTGAAGGTTCAATTGGTCTTTTTTTCTCCTATTTTGGTTAAACTACTTGGAGATGTTTCTTTTTCAGGTGGACTATGGCACTATGTATGTAAAGTTTTGACACCCAGGTACCATAGGCCAAAATGTCCTCCTGCTCTGCACTGTCTGATCATTAACTGATTTGCATTGTTGCCCGGTGTTGCTCTTTAATACAAGCCGTACTGTGTGGTTAGTTGACACCTACGATATATGGAATGTATAATTACAGTGTATGGAATGCATAATCTGCTAACTCAGTCTCTGGGAAAATATCTGTCTAACTTTCACTTCCCCAACCACAGGCCTTATATGTACGCTCAAGCGTATGAGTATATAAGTCCTTGTTTGTGAGATATGTTCAGAACGGGGGGTTCGGCGGATCTCCTTATAGATTCCTGCCATAGTTATAGCGTTTGAGCCAATTTGTGTTTCCACATCAAACATCCCCTGGGTTCTGGCAGGCAGCAGGCAGCCAATTGCAAACCGCTGTGTGCAGAACTGCAGAGTTGCAATTTTTTCTGCCATCTGATAGGAATGTGCGTGTGTGGGCCTCTAATTATGTTTTCCCACAAATCCCAGAAAAGACAACAGAATTTTTGTAATGCGTTCTTATTTTCTGCTATAAAGACTGGTAGAATGTATGAGAGTGGGTTAAATATAGCACCCGACTGTCTGTTGTTTGGACTCTGCCCATCTTTCTAGTCCACACGGGACTGAAGAGCATGTAGTCAATAAAGTAACATTTAGGGCCTATTCTGGTGCATTGTCCTTCATTCTCAATGGCAACACAACACACCTCCTGGCATGCATGCCTTGCATCGTTGAGATCTGAGAGTGGGGGTGGTTGTGGTAGTTTAGCAAAAGACAATTGGTCAGGGCTGATACCACTCAGTCCACAAAACTCCTGTGTGTTGTCAGCTCACAGCACCTGAGTGCATTTTGAGCAGATCAGATTTTTGCCTTGACTTACTCTCTCATTTGATTTTGGCAACAATTACCAAGTTTTGACCAAAATGACCAAGTATGCTTTCTTCTACATTTTGTCAAACTTAGCTGCATTTTTATCATGTGAACTGCTGACGTGAAATGTTCTTTAACAGGGTTATTCACAGAAGGGTGAAGAGTTTGGGGAAGGCAGGCGAAGTGAGCTATCTAGGACAACATAGCTGAACTGGAAAGCGAGCTGAATTGGAGAATTTTTCCAAATCAGCTATGTTGTCCCAGATTGTTCCCTTCTCCTGCCTTCTCCAAACCCTTCACCCTTCTGTGAATAACCCTGTTCATTTTCCATCATGCAATTCTTTTCTGTTGACCAACATTTTGTAGTCAGCTAGGATTCATTCCAGTTTTGTAAGGAAGTCAGGGTGTTGGTGTAACTCTCAGCTGCAATACGAGAAGTACCAGGCACACCCTTTCAGGATTATTATACCACAGGGTACTGTCTGAAGGAGCCTGGCACATATCCACATAAGGCAGGATTCTCCAATTGCAATGACAGGTGGTCTCTATTCTTTTGTTTTTATAATTTGGTGTCACTACACCCTTTTATGCTGACCCCTACTCTTCCGTTACTTTGGCAGGCCTTCTGCAGCCCAATAGGGTTTTTAATTTGTTCACTCTAGTCCTAGATACCCTCAACCAAAAAGGCAAGCATTTACACTGTAAAACGTCTTTATGTTAAAGTATTTAACACCGTTCTTGATAAATATTTCAGGTACAATTGCCAAGCCTGATGACTTCAATCAAGAAAATACAGGGGAGGGTGCAACCACAAGTTGTAGAGTTAAAAAAATAGCCAACACATTTCGAGTGTCCACAAATAATCCCCCTTCATCATTGTTTTGCGAAATTATGACGTGGTCACACATTTTAACATAATCCCGCCCAGTTTTTCGGAAGTGGAATGTGTGACCGGTCACGTGGTCACACATTCTAACGTAATCACGCCCATTTTTTCCGGTGTTAAAATATGTGACCGGCAAAAGGTGTAGAATTCAAAGCTTTCTCAGCTGTTCCAGGGCAGATCGGCATCGCAGATCATATAGGCAGGAGAACCGATCTGCCCCGGAACAGCTGATCGGTCCTAAAAAAATCTCACTTCTATGCGACTTTGTGAGTGGGATCTGACATTTCACAAAGTCTGATAGAAGTGACATTTCAGGACCAATCAGGGCAGATCGCTTCTCCTGCACATATGATCTGCGATGCCGATCTGCCCTGGAACAGCTGAGAAAGCTTTGAGTTCTACACCTTATTTTAACCCCTTCATGACTGAGGCCTTTTTTTCATTTTTTGTACCCATGTTATATTCCACATTTTAGGCCTGAAAATTAAAAGTGTGACCACGTCACCGGTCACATATTCTAGCGCAGTCACAAACTTTGATAGACCATCGGTACAATTATGCAAGATTGAAAGCCCTCAGGGGCAGGGCCCTCCTTACCATCTTGTCTTGAATTGTATTGAATTGTATTGTGATTGTAATGTCTTCCTTATATTGTAAAGCGCTGTGCAAACTGTTGGCGCTATATAAATCCTGCATAATAATAATAAGACTGAGGGGAAAGCCGTAGCTTAGCTATAAATACTGTATATCGTATCTCCAAACCATAGGAACTGATCTTTGACCATTGGAAATATTCAGCTATCCATGACAATACTTTAGAACAGACATCCTTTGTGCATGACCTTAATCAGACTGGTGTCTGACTCCCCTGGAGGCTTCAGAAGCAGAGGTTTCTTCAGGTCTGCAGACAATACTGTTCCCTGAGCTTCCAAAGGAACCCAACTCTAACATAATAAATCATGGCCTCATTTTATCTCTATTACAGATGATACGCTGATTTCCCTGGAAGTGATCAAAGCATAGTTTGGGATAAAGGCCAAACTGACTCTGTATACAAATGTCTATAGTCATTCAAGTGTGGTTCCCCTCCTTGGACTGAGCGGTCTGGGGGCACTGGGCACAGCACGCTGATGTTAAAGTCACGCTGTATATACAAGTAAAAGATCTAACACCACATGACTGTAATGTACCACGAAACAGAATAATATGTACAGAGCTGGAAATAAATGGTTTAATGGGCGGTCATCAGGTCAGGTTAGTAAACAGAATAATCAAGCGCAGAGATGGCACCAAAAGTCATGGAGTCTTCTGAGATCCTTCCAATTTTTAGGAAAATGCTAATTTCTTGCAAAAAACTGTCTGCGTGTTCTGTTAATTTGAAAATGCAAAAAAAGAATACAAATATCCACATAATTCTCTTTCCTTTCCTTTTTGGTCATCTTATTTTTAGCTGGTCAAAGCTTACCTGTTAGTTGGTTGCTTGTTAGCTGGATAGTCCTATCCTGTCCTCTAGTTTGCTTTCTCATGTGGGGTCTCTGCTGTCATTGACTTGCAACTGAGCTAGTCTCCTGTGCCCTACCATGTTTGTTTGACCTCCTGTGTTCTGATTGACCCAACTTTTCTTAGCGGTCCTTTTCCTAAATCTGGCTTAACATATAGACCCCCACTTTCTAGTTTTTGTTGGTATTGACCTTAACCTGTCTGGACTTTTTTTGCCATCACCCACCTTTTTGTTTAAGATGGTTGTTAGAGAAGAAGTTCACTGCTGCATTGGTCAACTTTTATTTCCTTTACTCTTTTCTTCTCTCCATACTTCTCACCTTCCCTTTTATCTCCTTCCATCATTGCTTCCTATGTCCTTTCTTCTTCTCTTCTCCCCTCCTCTCTCTTTTGTCTTATCCCCTTTTCTCTCCTGTTCTCTTTTTCTTTTTTTTCTCCCCTCCCCTATTTTCTCCTCTTGTCCCCTCTCTTTTTCTCCTTATTTGTCCCCTTTTTCCCTCCGTCATCTCATCTCTTTTTACTTTTCTCTTCTCTCCTCCCCCTGTCGCTCTTTTTCTATTCTTACCTCTTCCCTCCTCCCCTTGTCGCTCTTTTTCTATTCTTACCTCTTCCCTCCTCCCCTTGTCGCTCTTTTTCTATTCTTACCTCTTCTCTTCTCTCCTCCCCTTTTATTTATTTTCCTATTTTCTTTTTGCCTTATATTTCATTTCTTTTTTTCTTGTTACCATTCCTCTTCTCACTTCCCCTTTTATCTCCCTTCCTCTTATCCCCTTTCTTCTTTTCTGCTCCCCTCTCTTTTGTCTTGTCCCCCCTCCTCTCCTGTCCTCTTCTCTTCTGCTTTCGTCTTTTCTCTCCTCCCCTCTTTTCTCAATTCATCTTATCTTTTCCTCTCTCCTCCCCTCCTAGCTCATTTTCTCTTCTTTTATTTTCTCTCCTCTCCTCCACTCTTAACTCATTTCCTTTTGACTCCTCTTTTTGCCTCTTGCCTCCTCTTCTCTCCTCTCCTCCAAGCTTATCTCATTTCCTCTTCTCTCTTCTCCTCGCCTCTTGCCCCCTCTTCTCTCCTCTCCTCTTGTCTCTTCTCCTCCACACAGAACTCAAACCAGCAGAGCATGCCAAGTACAAACATATAACCGATTCACGTGAAAGATCCAAGCAGAGTTCTGTGGAGCAACGCCCAGTCATATCGATTCCAGTAAATATTCTCCATCAGATCTGCAATGACTGTGATAAATATCGGGGCACATCAAGGATGGCCTCTTGCAAAACGCTTTTCATAACACATTTGTTTTCCAACATTGGCAAGTGGAATCTATCAAGGACACGGAGGTTAATCTGTGAATCAACTCAGCGCCATTGATTCCCTATCCGGCCCACACAGCAAATCTATGCCTCGTGTCCCTTACCGTCACACAAGTCACCCGCCGTCAGCGGAAGGTAATTTCAGGAATGCGTGTGATATGTAAATAATAGGGCCGTGAGCACGAATCACTCAGAGGCTCGGGTGATAAATTACTGTGTTGTCCAAACCATCAATACAGCTCACTGTGAATATAGTCCAGAGAAAAAAAATGCCGCTAAGGTCCCTACAGAGTGCTGAAAAGATCGACAGTCTGATAGACAACATAGTTCGCCATTGTCTGCGCAGTTACAGAAGAACCGCTCAACTATGAGGCCACAATGATATGGATACAATGAAGAATTCACTAACTGGGAATTTAAAGACCGATCCCCCCCCATTAACCCCTAATTGACCAAAGGTATTTGTAACACGGGGGCCTGGTGAACTTTGGAATTTTTACTATGTGTTGTTCATTATGAACCTTCAAAATAAATAAATAAATAAATAAATAAACTCTCCAAGTCAGCTATGGCCATCAAAAAGAAAATCAAAAAGTTGATGTAATCCCTAACCTAACAACATTTATTTTGCTAAAACCCCACGCATCATAAACAATTGGCAATTTTTTTTGTTCCTCAATAAAAAGCTTGTTCATCCTTTCTTATTTCATTGCTGCTGATCTCCTAAAGCCTCTTCCTATCTCCTGGTACTCCAGCCATGCCTCCATGGCATTTCTCAGGACGGGTTTTGCTGACAAGGACAACAGTGGACTATGCCTGTTGAATGTGTGTGGAAAGGGCCATTTGTGGTCTCTAAAAGGAAGCACATGTGACAAGGTAAAGCTGAGAGGCCGTACAAAAACAAACATTTCCAGCCTGCACAGAAGAGGTACACTATCCAGCTACTAAGGTTGAAAACAGAGGTTTTAGTTGCTCGACTTTTGCTAAGTATGTGGAAGCCGCACTGTCAAGGCCCCTCTGTGTAGTGCGGTCCTAACTCTACTTAGTGATGAGGGAGCATGGAGCCGGCTTCCTGCCCAATCAGGAAGCCGGGCGGCGTGTAATGACTCACCAGCTTCCTGATTGGTCGACAAGCTGGCCAATCAGGTAGCCGGTCGGCAAGTCATTAGCTGCTCCCTGGCTTCCTGATTGTCCAGAAAGCCGGCTCCATGCTTCCTTGTCACCAGCTAATCAGGAAGCCCGTGCAGCAAGTCATTACACGCCACCGGCTTCCTTAATGGGACTTCTAGTATCGGTATTCGGTATCGGCGAGTACCCGGAAAAAATATTGTTACTCGTACTCAATACTGAAAAACCGGCATCGGTGCATCCCTATTTAAAAATGATTACAGATGACTTTAAAGTCAACTGAAGGCAAGCCTTTTCTTTACACTTTGGATTGATGGAGTGGAATTATTATTATTATTACAGGTATTTCTATAACGCTGATAATTTATGCAGCACTATACATACTGCAAATCCACATCAGTCCCTGCCCTCATGGAACTTCTAAGGTCCCTATCTCACCTACAAGGGCCAATTCAGACTGGAGCCCATTAATCTTCCAGTATGTCTTTGGAGTGTGGGAGGAAACCGGAGTACCCAGGGGAATCCCCACAAACACAGGGAGAACATGCAAACCCCCTGCAGATAGTGTCCTGACCAGGTTTTGAACCGGGGACCCCAAGTACTACAAGGCAGATTAGAACATCGGTCAGGTTTTTATTGCTGTCTGTGTCCCCGTTAGGGAGATTCACCCTCTCTAATTGTCCTGGTGACCATTATCACTGAAAGAATGAAAAGAAGAAAATCCCACATTTTGGGTGGTCACCATAACAGGAAGAAATGGGAAATCTTCCAATGGGGACACTAGATTTGGTGGTCCTGCTGACCACCAGCTGACCAGACCTGGTGATCATTATCACTAAAAGTGAAAGAAAATCCCACATTTTGGGTGGTCGCCATAACAGGAATAGATGGGAAATCTTCCAATGGGGACTCTAGTTCTGATGGCCCTGCTGACCACCAGCTGATCAGAGGGATTTCCTCTCACTTCCTGTTGTGGATGCTGGACAGGGAGTGAAGGGAAATTTTCCCAATGGGACACAGAAGGCAAAAAAAAGCTGACAGGGGGTCATACCTTCCCTTTCTCAATCCAAATACAACATGTCTTTAGTTCTC
The DNA here is from genome assembly GCF_000935625.1 of Nanorana parkeri. Classification (NCBI taxonomy): domain Eukaryota; kingdom Metazoa; phylum Chordata; class Amphibia; order Anura; family Dicroglossidae; genus Nanorana; species Nanorana parkeri. Next base: position 2,475,828 of record NW_017306283.1, read on the forward strand.
TCTTAAAGAGCAAATAATAATAATATGCAGTACATTGCTGCAATACATGCACATTTCCCCATGGCTTGTCTCTTTAAAAATCCTAAAAGTACAGAAAAATACCAGTTGGTCTACCAGAAATGCAATTAGCTCTGTTCTGTGGAGGGCTGACAACATACAGTATTTTTGGGGAGTGAGTGGTGTCAGCACTGCCCAATTTTATATTACCAAACTACTCAGACCCGCTAGACATTTTTGGAGTTGGATTGGAATATTAAAGTGAACACAACTTCACCAACCAATAGACATGTGCGATTCATTTCGGAAAAAATAGTTTTTCAGACGAATTTCCATACAACAGAAATGACGAAAGAAAACGAATCCGAATTTCCAAAAACTAAATTTCGGACGTAATCCGTTAGCGGTAGTCTGTACGAATTTTCGTTCGTGGACACATTTTCCTTGCAGCAAATTGACATTATAAAACATTTTTTAAATGTCACTTTGCTGCAAAGAAATTAACGAAACAAAAACTAAACAAAATTCCGTTAACAAATTTCATCCGGATCCGAATCCTGAAACAAATTGAATTTCAGACCTGAATCCCGAAAAACGAAATAACGCAAAATCCGAATCAAAACGAAACGCAACAAATTTTTTGCCGGTGCACATGTTTACTAACCAAAGTGAACATTTACTATGCCGAGTGAACATTCTCTACTCTCTCATGTCTAAGAAGACCCCTTTTTTAGTTTTGGATAACGTAGTCAAGAGTTAGGGCCCCTTGTAAGGTTTTTATTGCTCCCTACTAGGGAGATTGACCCTTCTTTTTTGTCCTGGTGGTTGTCATAGAGACTGGAAGCGAGTGGAAATCCAATGTACGTCGACTCCTCAGCAGAACAGGAACAGAGGGAACATCTTTCACTGGTCTAAAAGGGGATTTCTCTCACTTCCTGTTGGGTCTACAAAAATATACGTGAAAGAAAATCTCCCCAATGGGACACACATGGATAGAACTCCAGCCAAAAATGACATGAAAAAAATGGACAGCCCAATATAAAAGATAAAGTAATAAAACCAGTTTTTGCTGCAATATTCACCTTCAATCCAGAGATTTCTCCTGCAGTACCTTTTCCTGCCACTATATGTCCCCAGTCTGATGGTCAACGTCATTCAATCCTTATCCTCTGAGCTTAGGTTGTCCTGGCCCCACCCTCAGCCTGTGACTAGACAGTGAAAGGACAAATATTATTATTATTATTTAGGATTTATATAGCACCAACAGTTTGCGCAGCGCTTTACAATATAAGGAAGACATTACAATCACAATACAAATAAAGACAAGATGGTAAGGAGGGCCCGGCCCCTGAGGGCTATCATTGGGATTCCATTGGGATTTCCTCGGAAACGCGCGTTTGTCGCGATAAATCGCGGTAAAAACACGCGTCACAAAACACGCGACAAACGCGCATATTCGATACGCCTAGGTGTGAACAGAGTCTGGGTTCACACCTAGGCGTATTGAATATGCGTGTTTGTCGCGCGGTTCGTGTCACGTGTTTTTACCGCGATTCGCGGTAAAAAAAACGCGCAACAAACGCGCGTTTCCGTTGGGCTACTTGGCTGTGTCCCAATGGAAACGCGAGACCAAAACATGTACTTCTTTGGGCGTAGGCCGTTTTGTATCGCGTTCGGACGGGCGGAAATACGGCAAGGTGTGAACCAGACCCATTGAATACAATGAGATTTAGATGTTTGAGCGTTTTGTAGAGCGTTCGTCGAGCGTTGAACGCGCTACAAAACGTTCAGGTGTGAACCAGGCCTAAAGGCAGTCAAGGTGGGCGACAGACAGACAGGTTGGGATAAAGAGTTCCAGAGGATGGGAGAGACTCTAGAGAAGTCCTGGAGGCGAGTATGGGAGTAGTTGACAAGGGAGCTGGAGAGCAGGAGGTCTTGGGATGAGCGTAGATTGACAAGTAGCATCTCCCGGCCACTCTACAACCTAATTCCTATCAGCATGCTTCTTGAACTGAATGGCTCCTTGTGCTGCTTTTTCCTCACACTCCAGCCCTGCTATAGAGGGACTGTAAGAGGCTGATACCAGGTCACATTCAAGTCACTTACACTGCTTGCATTTAAAAAATAATGTATTTGTGATAATAGAGCTGCATTAACTTGTGTCTACCATATCTGCTTATAGTTCACCTTTATGTTTGCCTACAAATACTGAGTAATAATCTCATGTATGCATAGGTTGATTTTTCCTCTGTGGCATTGTTTATTAGGAGGAGGATGAGCCTGAGTGCATAAAGAAAGCCTGTCCTAGGACCGGCCTCCTTCTCTAGTCGTTGTAATGATCATCTGATCAAAGTGTCAGAGAGGAGCCAGTCAACCAACAGAAAAGCATTTGTCTTTAGAACACTGCATCACCCCAGAGCTTCGTGACAGCCCATAAATCTCTCTTAGCTGTGACTGATGAATTATTTGGCTGCAAAACTAATAAAAAGATGAAAAGTAATCTTAATATGATTATTACATCATATGAGCAGTCATTTAGAAATTTTGAGTAGCAGGGCAGTTATATTTCACTTGTACCATTAATGGGAATCCTCGATCTTTAATAGGATTTTTTAAAACTCTTTCATGACCAGAGGTCACTGTAACCTGGTTGTCCAGACCAGATTTAGCAGTGTCAGTAGAGGTTTACATGGAAAAAAAATGTTTCAAACTCAAAATAAAAAATGTGCTTACCTAAACTAGTGCATAGAGCATGTAAGGATTTTATTTGATACAATGTTTAAAAGAATACTTTTCTCCTTTTTTGTTCTTTACTTTTATAAATATTATTATTATTATTAATTTTAACATTTTTTTCTCACGATTTGCTATCATCGTTACCATATGATCAAATACCACGTTAATTGGTTCCTGAGTGTTGGTGTGGACCCAAAGCTGTTCTTAGAACTAGGATGTAGATAAGTGATCTCTTGGCATGGGGAAGAAGGCCTGAGAACTTCACAACCAAATTCTGGCCAAAAAAAAGTAGTCTAGTTTCCCTAGTTTCCTTTTTTTACCCTCAAAAACATATAAGACCTTAGTTGAATCTTCTGTCACATGATCTATGCTTTTCAGCAGCAGTGACCAAAAGCTCTCTCTCTCTCTCTCTCTTCTCCTTACTGGTCCAGCAAACCTGCCTTGTGGCCACCCCTGAATGCTGCAGGACCTAATGAATGTGAGGGCCCTTCCATCAGCCAATAGTAGCAGAAGAAAGAAGATGTGTGTGTCACATGATCACAAATTAGATCAGCAATTGGTGCTATTCAATTGGGTATTTAAAATAAAAAAATATAGATTAGGCATGGGGGAATGGAGTGGGAAGAGGCTTTTTTTCCTCCCTGGTCTACAGTTTGTGGTCAGGAATATGTTAATGATATGTATGTGAACATGATCGGCTTAAAGTTTATAATCTAACTGATGGCTGCTTGTGTTATAAAGTCTTTGCATAGTTATAGACAATGTATAGTTATACTAATGCAATAAAGCAATCCTATGTATTCATTACCTATGCAAACTGTGTGTCCTGCTTAGTAGTGCAGGACTGCTATTGTCCTTCACGGTTCCCCTCTATATCAGTGTATGTTTTTCAGTCTGAATAAAAACAAAATACACTTTCTGCATAACCAAAGCTGACTACAGACAAGTAGTGATACGCCTGACCCAGCCATTCATGGTGGAACCTTCATATGTCTGTAGGCCTTTGCTGAGGTCTCCAGGTATAGCCTGGCTATGGCTAGAACAAACTGTCTTAGCTGATCACAATTGTTTCCCCCGAGACATTCAACTACCTTAGGCCTCCTTCAGATAAGGCAGTTAA
>NW_017306283.1:2479755-2515050 GCF_000935625.1 Nanorana parkeri
CCACCTAAAACTTAACATAATTTTTGTTCATGCTTGTAAAGATGCTGCTGCAAATTTGAAACAGCGCGTCAAGTTTGGCAGGTGATGCCACTACAATAGGACCACACCTAACCACGTGAGTACGCAGTTGCAGCGTGGTATTGCAGTAGCAAATCCCCATTGTGATGATAAAAAAAAGAGAAAAAGAAACGGCAATTCAACAGGTGGCCGTATTGTTTCCGGAACATTGGGCAGCCGCTGCAACCGCAGCCCCCACACTGCAAGGGTTAAGTGCTCGTTTTGGAGTTCTCCTTTAACAATGGCTTTGGAAGAATGTGTGATGCATGTGCAGCAGGTTAACATCTAGAGTTTGCAGGCGGCTTGCTCAACCGGAATGGGAAATAAAGAAGACGATTCTTCAGATTTGAATATTATTGTGCTTATGGCAATATTAAACATTAAAAAATGTAATAAAAAATGACTTACAATGAAATGTTACAATGGTCATTCAAAATGTGTCCTTGATAAAAAAGATTTATGATTTTTCTCTGCTTTGTTCCCGTAAAATGTTCTTGTAGTTTTTAATAAAGTTATGAAATGGTCACTGGCACTTGACTGAGGTAGCTCTGAGGTCCCCTTTCCACACTCTACCCCTTAATCCTGTAATCTCCCTCCAAATCCTACCCTGTGCTAAATGATGCCACTGCACAATGGAATGGAGTTTAATGGCCACTGCGGCCTTTTATTAACAAAACCAGTATAAATAACATTTATAAATAACCAACATCAACACATAACCAGTCCGTATAAAAATTCTCAGGTTTCTGGTCCTTGAAGGCACTGTGAACCATTGCATCTACGGCCACATTTTTCACCTGATGCACCCAGCCAACATACACCGCCTCTGGGATGTTGTTAATTGACTGCAGACTCACATTGGTCCCTATCACTCGGTTGTAACCGTTGGACTTCACCACATGGAGGGCGCCCACACCGAAGATGGATCCCCCATAAGTTTATCAAAATCACCAGCAGCCAAGAAACGCCTTCAAGGATCCAAACCGCCAAGAAGCCGACATGGCGAACCAATCCGAGCCAGACGAAGAACAACTTCAGGGTGGGTGGGAGGGACGCTTGCCTCTCGTCTGACGGCCTCCGTGTGGCTCCTCCTGGATGGTCGCCCTCCAGAGCCCCTCCTAGCCAACCTCTTTGGCCCAATACGGTAAGTGCCCATCCCCTAAATTAACTTTCTCCTTCTTTAACCCCTTCCTGTTCAGGTGTTCCCCTTCCCACCCATTGCATGTAGACCTTCCGCTCATTTCCCCTTCGTTTCCTGGCTCCAGGCCTGTCTGTGTAGATACTTTCAGGTGCTGCTCTTGTAGAGTGCCCTAGGAGTCCTCTGACCTGGGGTGCTCTGTTCCAGCTACTGTGGCTTGGCTTTCAGAAAATTTAAGGGGTCTATTCACAAAGCTGCCGTAGGCAGCCGAGTGAACCGACCCAAAGTGAAGTAAGACGAAGACTGTTTGGCTATTCACTTCAGGCTTGTACGGCTCATTTCAGCCATATATCGGCTGAAATCAGCCATACATTGGGTGGCTTCGGGTCGGCCAAACATACTCAGCAGAAGCAGTTCGACTCAGCCATTCCAACATTTGGATCGGCTGAGCCGAACCTCTGGTGGGTTACTCGCTGCTGTTCGGCCTATTCTCATTGATGCTGAACAGCAGTGAGTGAATAGCCGAATGCCGCTCAGCCCGGCTATTCTGCTCGGTACCTCTGTGGGACCGAGCAGAATAGAAAACCAGTTAAAAAAGTAGAAAAAAACTAAAATAGAAAACGATTGGGTGGAGCTAGCAGTGACAGCTAGCTCCACCCAACTGTTTTCTATTGGCCGGGACCAGCTGTCATTAGAATTAGAGCTTGTTGGAGCCTGCGGGAATGTAAAAAAGCAGACTCTGCTAAGCTCTCATCCTAATGACAGAACAGCGTCTGCTGGTTACCTGTCATTAAGATGAGAGCTTAGCAGAGTCGGCTTTCATATCACTGCCGGCTCTCCTAAGCTCTCGTCGTAATGACACATGGCGTCCCTGGTTACCTGGTAACCAGTGATGCCCATGTGTCATTACACACTGAGAACCCGTCGGAGCTGCTGTGATTTTACAGCAGCTCTGCCGGGTTCTCAGTGTAATGATAGAACGTCGTCTCTGGTTACTCGGTAACCAGAGTCGCCGATCTCTCTGCAAGTGGCCGGAGGCAGCCATGAGATGACGGTTGGCTCCGCCCAGCTGTCAGAAGCAGGCTGTCGGGGGCTGTACAGGCTATAGTGAATAGCCCGTCCTGCAGCCCTGAACCGAAGGGGTCCTGGGGCCAAAGCTACCCTAAGGATACATTGCTGGTCAGCATATATACTTCTGTCACATCCTTCGGTAGCTTTGTGAATAGACCCCTTAATGTTTTGGGGGTTTGAAGTAATTTTTTAGACCTAAAATCAGGATTAGAGCATGGGTGAAAAAAAAAACACCTTGGCAGCAAAAGGGTCCTTATGGGGTTAATAAATCATTCCCAACGTCACTCCGATCTCCCATCTTCCCTATTCTTATATTTGGTTGAACAATAGACATGTGCACCAGCAAAAAATTTGTTTAGTTTCGTTTCGTTTTGATTCGGATTTTGCATTATTTCGTCTTTCGGATTTGGGTCCGAAATTAAATTCGTTTCGGAATTCGGATGACATTCGTTAGCGGTAGTCCGGACGAAATTTCGTTGCAGCAAAATGACATTAGGAAAAACATGTTTTACATTTTTTTTTAGTTTGCAGAAGATGAAAAAAAAAAGCGTGACGTTCCCCCCCAATTCATACCAGACCCTTTAGGTCTGGTAGGAATTTTAAGGGGGAACCCCAGCCCCAAAAATGGGGAAAAAAACGTGGAGTCCCCCCTAACAGTCCCACAAGCACTGGCCCGGCAGAGCCTCCCTGCGCCTTACCAGGCCACGTGCCTTCGGCATTGGGAGGGTGTCCCCATGAAAATGGGGATAAGGGTCTCTTCCCCACAACCCTGACCCAGTGGATGTGGGGGGTCTGTGGGCAAGGGGGCTTATTTGCATCGGGGTACCCCTTTAAATAAGGGGGCACCCAGATGCCACCCCCCCTTTCACTAAAGGGTTAAATCAAATACTTAGTAAAAAGCCCAGACTTTTGATCAAATCCTTACAATTGAAAAATAAAAAGAGTACATTTTTTGTGTTTTAACTTGGGGGAGGGGGGGGTCCCTCCTAACATTCCTACCAGACCTAAAGGGTCTGGTAGGAATTGGGTCTGGTATGAATTTTTTCCTTAATGTCATTTTGCTGCAACAAAATTCCGTTCAAAAAACGAAATTTCGACCGGACTACCGCTAACGAATATCGGGAAATCGGGAATTCGGGTTCGTTTGCATTCATTTTAGCTGTAATTCGTACACATCCGAATTTCCGAAATTTCGTCCGAATTTCGTTTCAGAACAAAACGAATCGCACACATCTATTGAACAACAACTGAACCTTTTTTTTGGTTAAACAACAACTGAACCTCTTCCTCATGTCTACATGCTTTATTTAACGAGTTGGTAATACATTATTCACCGCTTATTCATATATAAGTGTACTTAGCCATTTAATAAACAAAAACATCTCTTTTTTTAAATTTTTTTTAATCTAATATACTCCAATAACGGCCATAAAATCCAGGAAAAACAAAACAAAAAAATATTAATCACAGACCTTTCTTGAGAAAACCCTAAAAACTCTTTTTCCTAATGGCGCCGTGATTTGAGTTTAATAATAATAATTCTCAGATCACTGAGCTTTGATCCCTGTGCTCAGCGCAGCTTCATGGGTCAGAGAAGTGTCCTTCCGATGACAACGCAGATAGAACGGCCTTTTATTGTTCAATGAGTAACAATGAATTATGTTCTGAGGCTCAGTGACATGTGAAGAGTTCGGCGGCGCGTTAGGAAGTGCGCATGTTTTGGATTGTCTCTCTGAATCTTATCCGAGGAAGGAAAGTCATTCAGTGAGCGTTAACGGGCCGTTAAACTAAAAACAAATCAAAACAGAAGAATGAAAATTGAAGAAGATCACAAAGTAGCAAGAGACGCCTCGCTCACTGCTTATCCGCGATCGACGCTAATAGCGAGAAAGCCGACATGACTTATGTCGTACAAATCACACATTTTTATGAATTGCACATTCTGATGCCGTCTGTTCTGAGCCTTTTTGTTTATTTGAAGCAGAACTCCGGGCAAATCAAATCTTACCCCCGCACTACAAGGGTTAAAGGAGAACTATGCGGTGAGTGATTTCCACTCATCCTCATAGTTAGAGCCAACGTGTGACAAAGAGGCTGTCAAAGGTCGGCTCTATCGATCGGGAACTGAGCAGAAACATACACGATCGTCTCACTTCTCGATCGTCTCCCCCTGCAGTGAGCGGTGACTGTCAGTCCCCGCTCCCCCCAGAGATTCCCCCCTTCCCCTCTCCGATCCTCTAGCGCCGAGTGGAGGAATGGAGGGGGCGTCTAGATAGGCAGAGACAGCTGTCACTCACGCAGCTGGGTGGATCTCAACAGCATTGTCGGGATCCGTCCCGGCTGCTCACAGTATATCGTGGGCAATAGCCTGCTATATACTGAGCTTTGGGTCACGGGAGGACGCTAGTATATGTCCTCCCGTGTCCCTAAAGAGAACTATGGGGAAAAACACTTACCCCATAGATCTATTTTAAGTGCTCATTTTGTCTAGGGAGCTAAAATAACAAATACTCATCTGAACCTCAGAGATGGTCCCTTCAGCCTCGCTCCACCTCAACTTACTCCAGCCGTCTAAGGTATAGTGAGTCATCATGTCCAATATAGTGTATAGGACCTGAGGACATCAAGGGACATTACACGGCTGGAGGAGGAGACAGGTTGAAGGGACTGGTCTAGGAGCCAATCGGGATCGTGGTTCGGGTGAGTATAACTCTGTAATTTTAACTCCTTAACCACTTCCCGGCCGGCCGTTGTAAAAAAACGGGCAACCAGGAGCTCTCTAGATCTGAGCGGGCGTCTTTAGACGCCGCGCGCGAGCGGGAAATGCCCGATATTTAAAAACAGGCAACGATGTTTGTTAACATACAAGTGATCCGCCGGCTATAGAGCCAGCAGATCGCTTGTATGAGGTCCCGGTATGTGCGCTCCCCCTCCCGCTGTCACGCAGGTACCGGGCTCCACTGTGCTCTGTGTGAGCCCGGGACCAGCATAGTGCCTCTGTCACATCTTTTGCTATCACATAGGGGGGTTTTCTTATCCCCTATGTGATAACAATAAAGTTAAGTGGAAAAAAAAATAGGAAAAAAAAATAAAGTTCCCCCCCCAAAAAAATTAAAGTTACACATAAAAAAGAATTCAAATTTTAAAATGAGCAGTTAACCTTTGCAGTGCAGGGGCAGCCCCACTGCAAGGGGTAAGATTTGACCTGCCCGAAGTTCTATTTTAAACTTGCCTCTCTCAACATCAGCAGTGTTCTGCAAGTTCATTTAATAGTTCCCATGAACAAACTTCATCAAGCCCAGTCCGATCCTGAGTTGCTCCAAACGAGGAAGTGCCATAGGCATTTCCACTCAATCAGCCATGATCCAATCCATACATGTACATGAGCTCCTCCGAACAAGGAAGTGCAATGACAACTTCCACATAATCAGCTGCAGGCCGTGCATTCCCCCGGGTCGTAGATGTACAGTATGTAAACAAAGGGGCAGGATGCTTGAACTGACATCATTTACCTACTATGGACACACAGCCTTATTAGGTAAATGTAATTTATCATATTTAGCCATGTAGCCATTTAGGGTCGATTATGTCATTGTCCCTTTGCTGATGTCAAGCTGGGAGCAGTGAATGCCCTGCCCACAGCTGATTGGGCAGCTTGGAAGGAGCTTCCTTCTGTGTTCAGGAGGTGCTCCTTCTGGGTTCAGAGGAGCGCACCTTCAGACTGGGTTCAATCTGAATCTGAGCTCATCCCTACTGGTGCCTATTGTTATCAAGACGGAAGGTGATAGGGGATCCAAACTTGTACAGCTCTCACCAAATCAAAAGGTAAGGGGAGATCTTGCAATGGGGACACTTTTTCCGGTGACAACTGTCTCAAAGTGGAATTCCTTTCACGTCGGAGAGCTTTCCTCTCACTTCCTGTTTGGTTTCTAAGACAGGAAGCGGAAAAACAATCCCCAACAGGTCAAATCAAAAGGTAAATTGATCATTTATTAATAATTACCAACTCTAAAACAAGCTCAAAAAAGTATCTATACATAAACTGTAACCTATAATTAGAGAGTAGAGTGACTAAGGGGTCTATTCACGAAGCTGCCGAACGATCTAGCCGTAGCTTCGGCCGATCCTTCGGCTAGCTTCGGCCCCAGGACCACAAGGGGTTGACATGGCCCCCGCTAAATCAGAGCTCCCCGGTCAGCAGGGATCCTGAGTTTTGCAGATTGCAGGGTTATAGGTCTTGCTCAGCAGGGGACATGTCAGACCTTATTACCTAAATCCTCAAATGTGGCCAATTAATGTATTTTGTACCTATCCTCTTTATCCTTTTGGATGTACCATAGGCACTATCCTTTGAAGCTTCTTCTGATGATACAGGAATCTTTTAAAACTGCTTTGTTGAAGCCTACACTGTCCTGTAGGGCTCCCTCTTGTTTTCATGTCATTATCATGTATTGGGAGGTTAGGTTGGGAGAATCAGGTTAGAGAATACACAGCTTCTGCACAGAAACCAAGCAAGCAATTGAAAACCATGATTCAGGAATGGTTACATGACATTTCTATATGACTTCTAATTGGTAGAGGTGCTAATTAGGAGTCTTAGCCTGAACACCTCAGATTAGTACATAAGCCTAACGCATTCCTCGCGCTAAACAGCTGTCAGCTCCTGCCGCTAATTCAGATTTGTATGCATTCTAGATCTATAATAAACTCATTCTCAGAACACAGCCGTGCTCAGCATTCCAACAAGTGTCTTGTACTGGTTTCTCAATAGACATATGTCATACAGATATGTGTGTGAAATTGTGCATGGTCAACACGTTAGTGAAACCTGTCATTAATTCCATTGTGGCACTTAGAACAAGCTGGTCCCATGTACGGGTGTACGGGTATGGGAGAGCCAGATCTCAGCTTCATGCCTTCCAAGGGCCTCCGATCTTTGTGTTTGTGTTTTCACTGATCCAATACAGTAAATACCAATAAAAATGTATTTTATGTAAAAATAAGATTGTGATTTTTTTTTGCTTCCATAAGCAAGAATGTATCAAAGGGATCCTGTTATTAAATACGAATCACGCTTGCCCGCAAAAGAATACCAGGCTTACCCACAAAAGAATACTTATCTTTCCTGCTGCCCGTGCCACCAGAACATCACTCCATACAAGAGAAATCCTTTGCTGAAGTCAGCTGGGAAACTGACACCGTTGGGAGTGCCGATCTTTTTGGTCCCCTATAAGCTTTCAGTGGTTCATCCCACTGACCTCCACTTTCTTACATGACATAGTAGTTAAGGATGCAACCAATACCATTTTTTTGGTATCAAGTACCGATATTGTGCTTTCGGTACTTGCCAATACCGAGTACCAATACCGGTGCTTACGCTGGCATAGAAACGGCTTCCCCGGCAATCAGGAAGCCAGGCGGAGGGTAATGACATGCCACCCAGCTTCCTGATTGCCCGGGAAGTCGGCTCCATGTTGTTTGGCACGGCATGATGCGTATTGGCCGGGAAATTTTGTTTCTAGTGTATAATTTAGTGGAGTAAGGGTTGGGACTATAATCTTAGAGGGGGAACTTTAAAATCGTTTTTTTAGTGGTTAAAGATTGCAAACAGATCTGTATTTCTATATTGAATTTCCTTAAGTTTAGCATATGCTGGGATTTTTGAACTCCTTTAACACAAAGCAATGTGGGAAAAATGGCAAGTAACCATGTAGACAGTGTAATCCTTGCTTAGTTCCTGTCCGCTTAAGAGGAAAGATCGGTTTCAGAATACAGCAAAACTGAGCCTGCATCAGAGAGATTTTGATTGGCTGTAGCACAAAACTTAGTTCAGCTGCTGCGGGAAGCTGAAAGGACTTGTGGGAGTTGCAGTCCCACTATGGGGAGAGACAATGTAAATGTATGCTGCATTGGACTACAGTTCCCAGGTGGCTTGAGTGACTGAGGAGAAAACTGTGCTAGTTCAGCTGACCGTTCATGTTTATGCAGAGCATGTTCGGCTGATCGAAGTGCAGCCGAAGGCAGCCGATGTACGGCTGAAATCAGCCGTACAAGCCAGAAGTTAATAGCCGAACAGCGTTCGTTTCACTTCACTTCGGCTCAGTTATGCCCTCTGTAGGCACGGACCAAATGGAACACTGTTTGTTTCTCCAGACTTGGCCGGAGCTGAAGGCAGCCACATGTAAACAGATGCCTGTCCTTTTACATCTGTCTCCCCATTGACTTACATTGAAAAACTTATAGGCGGACCTGATTGGACCACTCTACTTAAAGGGGCCTTAAACATTAAAGAATGGGAAAGGGTGATAGCACCCTGTCAGGTTTTTTTTTCCCTTGACAGGGACATTTTTACTTGCTTCCTTTGTGGAAGCTACACTGGTAGATTTGCAAATAAACGGCTGGCTCCGCCCAGCTGTCATTTGCGAGGCTTCGGGTGTCACTTCGGCTCAGTCGAGCCTAAGCTCGGCCTCCTTCAGCTGCTGTACAGGCTATAGTGAACAGCCTGTTCAGCAGCCCTTCAGTTCGACTGAACCTAAGGGCTCCGGCGGCCAAAGGATAAGCCGAAGCTATGGCTGGATCCTTCGGCTTCTTCATGAATAACGCCCTTAAAGAATGTAATTCTAAATTCTATTTGGTTTTAACATTCAATTTTGGAAATAATTGAGTTTCCCTAATGAAAATCATGTTTACTATTTTTAAATTTATTTAGAATTTTCCATCCTACTTCTTTGATTTTTTCATCACTACGGTTACTATTATTATTATACAGGATTTAAATGGCTCCAACAGTTTGTGTGGTGCTTTACAATATAAGGAAGACATTACAGTTACAATACAAATCAAGGCAAGATGGTAAAGAAGGCCCTGTGTGTGAGAGTTTACAGTCTAAAGGGTTGAAAACGATCGTCCATTTGATCCCATTACCTATTAGAAAATGGAGAGAACGTCCTGAAAACAAATTATCTCTAAATAATAAATTTTTCTAAATTCTATTGCTGTATGGACAACTTGACAGTAAAAACATGACGGGAGTTCACACCCTTCCTCACTCTAAAACAAATAGAGTTGGGCTTCAAGATAACAAATAATTATTTTAATAAAAAAAGAAAACATTTCATTATTCTAATGAATCATTCACCAAGCTCTGTACAGTTAAACAGAGTAGCAAGCTTTTCAATTCAGTTCAATTTCATTCCAACAGTGGCTTGTGATCTTGAACATACTGATTTTTTTTTGTTATTATTCCCTGGCAAAACAAGAAAGGTTGTGATCAGTCAATATAATCTGTTCCATTCTTACTTTAAATGGCACAAACTGTCAATCAACGCAAAAATATTTATCTGCCTAGAGGTATTTAGGGAGATTTAATTTAAGGGCATTATGCAGCAGAAATTACATATGTTTATGATACCGTTCTGGCACCACTTAAATGGGAATCACTCTGTAACCTCCAAGGGAGAATGAGGGGTCAGGGAATAGTTAGGGGTTTGCAGTGAAGCAATTGCCTTCATCAGGATCCTTGCTGCCGGGCAGCTTGAATGATATTCAGTGTTTGCAGTAAGAATGGGATTTAGTGATGGAATCAATTTTCACTTTTGTGGACAAGGAATATCTGTTCTGCCCTAACAAAGTCCCTTTTGATCCAAACATTAGCCAGTAATTTCAAGAACAGAATCAGCTGGGGTAATGTCTGGATGTCTGCATTTACAATATGTTAGACCTTATCAGTTGAGTAAATATAAATATAATGCCATCTATCTATCTATCTATCTATCTATCTATCTATCTGTCTGTCTGTCTGTCTGTCTGTCTGTCTGTCTGTCTGTCTGTCTGTCTGTCTGTCTATACATACATACAATGATCATTTTAAATATTTGTTTAATCCACTTTAGTATTTTCTAGACATGCGCACGGCAAACAAACTCGTTTTCTGACAAAACAAATGAAAACGAAAAACGTTTCCATTCATTTCATCAAAGAAAATATTTTTTTCTGCTGTTTCGGATTCAGAGGCAACGAGCCTCTGCATCCGAAACCGCACACCGAGAATCCAGAACGATTGGCGGCCATGTCGACATGGCCACTGCTCGTAGAGCGTGTGACGTTACACTGAAAATGCAGAACGAGCAGTGACCATGTCGGCCGCTGGCGCGTTCTGTGCTTGGGCGCCGACATTTTTGAGTGTATCTTAGTATACACCAAGATGGCAGTGCTCGTATGTTCGGGTGCTGCCATCTTGGTGTATACTAAGATATACTCAAAGATGGCGGCCGATATGGCCACCACTCATAGAAAATGCAGTATGAACGGTGGCCATTTTGGCCGCCGGTGCGTTCTGCACTTGCGCACCCCCACCTTTGAGGGCCTGTTCACATGATTTTCAGATCCTGATCAGGTCCGGATCAGCAGATGCAGTGCTACTCATGCAGTGCGTTTTTGACCCGTTTTCGGTCCGGATGCTGACAGTTATTTTTTTTTTTCAAGCCGTGGGACTGTCAGTATGCAGATTCTTCCTCTGAGGTCACTTCCGCCCTCTCGTAACATCTACTTTCCTTTGTGTATGTAAAGCTGTTGATCAGACATGTATCACATGTTTGCAGGCATGTTGATAGTGCTGGCTACAGCAATCTGCAGAGAACGAGCTCGCAGGAGACGTCGTTATTGGGTACACCCGATCTTAAGGCTTTGGGACTCCAAGGGTCAGTTCCGGAGTTTATATGAGGATTTGCGAGCTCACCCAGATAAATGTTTTTCCTTTACTCGTATGTCCATGGAAAGGTAATGGGCATGTTTAAAATGTTTGCAGTTCATGTCTTTACCTCTACCCCAACCTGTCTGTCTGTCTCCCACTCTGTCTGTCTATCTCCCACTCTGACTGCCTCTGACATCATAAAAAGTGGAACAAGAATACATGTTTTTTTTTTGCTTAGCTGCATTGCGTTCCGTTTCCGTTCCGTTTTCGCCGCGTTCGTGTGTTTCCTGACCGGACAAAATGTGACATGCAGTACGGACTGCGCACGTGAGAACTGTAGCCCATAAAACACATAGGGATACATTGGGATGCATATTTAGTGCAGGAACGTACGGATCAGGTCAGCACAGAAAACGGATGTCGTGTGAACAGGCCCTGAGTGTATCTTGGTATATACTTAGATATACTCAAAGATGGCGGTGCGCCTGCGCAGAACGCGCCGGTGGCCAGTATGGCCGCCGCTTGTTCTGCAAACTGATTTACTTATGCCCGAATATTGTTTTAGTATATTCGGGCATATAATACATTTGTTATTTCGGATTCGGATGAACCGCCAAATCAACTGAATTTAGTTAATTTGCAGGTTAGTCCAAATTTGAATGCACATGTCTAGTATTTATATTTAATAAAATGTTAAGAATTTGTAATTAAAGAGGGATAAAAGCAGACTTTAAAAAAAGGGGGAACCCTGGAAGCTTTTAGCCATAATGTGCTACTATGCACAGCATAGTATTACATTCTAGCAGGCTTACCTTGCATGCAATCCTCTCCAGCACTGCATTGTCCAGACTGTCCTACTTTGCCGATTGTTTCCATGTTGGTTCTGGTGATAAGGTGGCACACCCCCCGGCAGGTGAAATGGGCTCATCTGGGGCTCAGAGTCTAAGCAGTAGCCGGTTTTCACCAGAGCTCCCGATGGTGGAGATGGGTTTAGCTGCTTGCTGGGACCAGGTCGCGGCCCCAAGGATCGCTCTGCATAGGGATGGATAAGGACAGGTGGGCTTCAATAAAGGCATCGAGGTACAAGACAGCAAATGGAAGCGTAGTCCAAAAACAAACCGAGGTCGTAGGGTTCACAACAGCAATCGGAAGGTCAAAGCAAGTCGGGTCGGTAATGGGGAACCCGATCAGGATCAGGATAGAGGAACTTTGATGTCACGGACAGCTGAAGATCATGCAGCATGGAGGCAAGGATGTCTCAGCCCTAAATAGGCCATTTGGTGCCACAGTTCAAAATGAGCGCTTGCAAACGTCCACACAGAGGCACAATTTTATGCGCCAAACTGTGCCCACGCACATGCGCAGAGCTTCAGCCGCAAGCCTAGTTCTGGCTTCCTGACAGATTTAATCAATCCTGTTCATGCAAGAGCCAACCAGTGGGCTAACAAGTACACCAGTATGGCCAGAGTATTTTTTGTATTATTATAATTTGTATTTGTTTACTGAGCTCAATGGCTCAAGCTGAACGTGACACATGCAACTGAATGAGTCAGGGGAGTGATTCCTCCCCCTCTCTCTTTCCTACCCTTTTTCTCTGTACATACAGCTCCCTCTGAAGTTTCAATCAGACAGAGAGGGACTAAAAGCAAACAACATCTCCCTTGGTCTATTTAGACCCATAGAAGTCAATAGAATCCTGTGAATCGTTCATGTCCAGGGAGCAAATACACAAGCTGAAATCTAGCTGTACACTGGTAGATTTTCAAATGAACAAAAAATCTCATCAGAACATTCAACAATGCCAGTCTTGAAGAATGTCATTCTAATTTTTTTTTATTTTTTCTAAACAAAGTTTCATTGGAAAAGTATGTAAATATTCAATTTTACTTATAAATGTAAAAGCATCAAATATAATTGAGCCAAAACCATGACAGATTCAGTTTATGCTCAGACATACAAACCAATCTATCCTTTCTAATGTTACATAGTTACATAGTATTTGAGGTTGAATAAAGACATTAGTCCATCAAGTCCAACCTATTAGGATCTCATTCTAGGAGTACCCGTACCCCTGTATATTACGGTCCCAGTAAAAAAGAAAGTTTAATTTTGGATGCTGTTTTTTTTTTAGCTTGCTGGAGAAGTGCGGATTCCAGTTGCTGCCAGTTGTTATTCCAACTAATGAATGATGCAAAAGGCTGGAAGCATAACAAGTCACAAACTGGCAAACGGACATGAAAGGTCCAGAGAAGGTCAATGTGTGCATGCAGGAAGTCCAGGAATGTCCTTTGTAATTAGTCTAAAACTACCAACCCCCTCCTTACTCCCCTCATACACACCACCACCACCATCACCGAGGCGTCCCTCCCCTGTGCCAGCAATGCCTACACAGCTGCTGTGTTCTTACTGCCGTCAACCTCTGACACTTGTAATTGTGGCACACTGAGAGCTCCTGACTGACTGCTGACCGAAGAAGAACTTGATTTTCTTCAGGCCCATAGCTCAAAGGCACTGAATGAAACTGTTTAAATAATGAGTGAATGGTGTAATCTATCATGTGCACCACAGCGCCCTGATCCATGACTCTGCTCACGGATTCCAAAAAAACATACAGAGCATCAATGTGGTCTCAGATGCTGGGGCTTTGTGAACATTTATTTATACAGCATGAGATGGACTTAGCTCTTGTTAAAGGGAAGTTTTAATAGTTTTAGGACGCTTTCTTTTTTTTTTTTTTACAATTTTAATTTGATATATTTTGGTAATTTTGTAACAAATATTTAAAGTGGACAATGAAGCTACTTGGCTCAAATACCGTATATATACGATTTGCAGTTTTGACCACCAGTGTTGTAACATAGTAGGTAAGGTTACATACAGTAGCTACATAGTCCTAACGATTTACTCACATTGAGTTTCTATAGTCTTTGTTGAACCCAGCCATTTCTGTGAGCATGAAGTGGGTTTTGTATTGTTATTATTTGCAATATTGGTTATGGAGATTACTATACTTAAACCTATTTTGATACAAATGTTTTAGAATACCTCCAACCTTCCTGATGAAGCACATACAGTTGTGAAACGCGTCGAAGACTGGGCCCACAGTGGATTACACAACAAATATATGTTTTTAGGACTAATAAGAAGTCTATGATATATGAGTATTATATATACATACCTGTGGGTACCAAAAGGAGGTAGTTGGTTTTAATGTACTATTGTATCATACCAATTACATTTTGAATGTAACTAAGTCTCTAAATCATGTTGATTTTAATGCAATACAAAACCATGTATGTTTGATGGACATCTCATATGGTTTGGACACTTTAAAAGCTCGGTTTCTTTTGTTCTTATATATTTCTATTAAGGGGTGTGGTGCCTATCCCTAATGGTTCAATTATTATGAGTTTAACAAAAGGTTGAAAAAAGACACAGGTCCATCCAGTTCAACCTTTGAATGTATGTATATTGGGTTGTGTATGTGCGTGTGTCTGTATATAGCCCAAGTCCAATAGGTGTTCCGCCGCACTCCTTACAATATAACCACTTAAATTAAGTGCTGAAATGACCGCGGATGGAGCTGCTCTACTTGATATAGGAAAACAAGATGTCACCAGCACACCGAAGAATCGTGTCCAAGCCAAACCTCTGTTTAGTGGCGCAGCTTGTAACAAGAATGGCAACGTTTCGGGGCCACGCATGGGTCCCTTCTTCCGGTACAGTCAGGCACTCTCCTCTCAAACAATTGTCACCAGAACAAGTGTCCTTACTGGAAAATTTCCTGTTCGAGATCTCCCATACCTGTCCTGGTGAAAGTGGTCAGCAGGATAAAAAGAGAATGTGAATCTCTCCAGTAGAGACACAAGCAGCAAAAAACTTGACAGTGGTTTTAATACTGCCCCATGCTATCAAAAAATGAAATGTTTTGGCCCTAGCTTCCCTCTAAATCTCCCTCGGAGCTCAATATTTAACTTTTGAATTGGTGTGGGTGGCCAAGAAATCTGAAATTTAGTACTGTGGTCTGTTGTCATATAAAGTGTCTTGGGCTGTAGGCCACTAGGATGCTTAGGAAGATGATTATCAAGCACCCCACAGACCAGGGACTTCAATGTGAACATGGAAGCCTGCAGCTCTGAAGTCATATATCTGGGCTATATTTGGCTCAAGAGCTGTGCAGGAAAACCGGAAGCCCTAAAGTCATAAATATCTCTTGCCAAATGTCCACCTGTATCTTTTTCTGTTTGTGTTGCACATATGACGTTTCCTACATTTAGAACCCTCCACTTTGCTTCTTTGTCCAGACTTTAAAACCCTTCCAGACTTACTACCTTTGAGCATCCTCAGTGCAGTTCCTTCTGTCAGTTGATTCCTGGGCATGCTTAGGGGCAAGTGTTTGCATATTTTCCCGCACCTGAACTATTATTACCTTTGAGCATGCTCAGCGTAGTGTTAGCTGATCCATCCAGGCATGCTCAGTTCAGTGCACTATACCTTGTCAACTGATCTGTGACCTTACATAAATAGAAAGCCATATGACACTGGTGGTCATCATGCCCATTGATGGTGGGACATTGCAGGGCTCTGGATTCCTGGGCAGAACTGCTACCTACTTCTTAGCTACTAGGGGTAGATACTGCTGGCAGTTTTCTCTTTAATGCTGTTACTTATCCAGCTTGTTGTCACTAACTAGATTTAGTCTTCTCAACCTTGTAAAAAGAACATCATCCCCCATATTCAGATGATGTTATTGGTAAATGGCTACATTCTGGGTCAATATGTTTAGTGGCATAGCTTTACCCTCCTGGGTTCCAGGACAAGATACAACCACATCAACTCCTCCACCTATGAATCCATCATCTGGTAGTTGTAAGTCAGGTGCCTTTTCCTCGCAGTAAATAGTGGGTGCTGCACTGGCGAGTTGGTCTGAGTAGGGGAGCCTTTTTTGCTTTACCATGACATAGGTATAGCAGGAGAGAGTTAGGCTGTAACAAGAATGGGACACTTGGGGGAATAATGATATCAGTAACAACAAAAACAATTATGATATGTATAAAGAAAAAAAAAGAACAAAATAAGACAACGTGATGATTATTATTGCTATTATTTTTATTATTATTAATATTATTGTTATTATTTGGCTTTTCACAGAGTTGTTTAATTTTTTTTGTAATTCTCTTCAGTGTTTCAAAGCTTTCTTTGGAGGATTTACTGACTGAAAACAATAAAAGTAACAATAATAACAACAACAACAATAACAACAACACTAAAAATTGTATATTGTAAATATTTCATCACCATTAGTGTGTTGTTGTTATTCATATTATTATGATTATTAATAATAATAATAATATAATGTATTTGCTTTATATGAAGTTGTCTGCATATTTGTTTTTCTTTAAATGCTCCTCTGCAGTGTTTAAAATTTTGCGTTTCTGGGGGATTTACTGTCTGAAACTACAGACTCATTAATTACTACTATATTTATATTACATTATTTTTTATTTATTCTACATTTCCCTGTACTCAGCAGTTTCTAGCTCAGGAGGTTAATGTGTGAATAAACTGTTTAGTGGAATATTTCTTCTAAAAAATGCATGTTCTCTGGAATTAGTCTGGGTGACTTAAGGCTAATTTAATAAAATTAAAATGAGAATATTAAAAGTACGTAAAGTAGTGGATTTGGTGCCAAACTTGCCAAAACCGATAAATCATAGAATGGTGCAGGTTACGGCTGCGCTTATACAATTATAAAGGGAAAGTCATTATATGATACCACAGAAATTAGTAGAAGTACTGAAAGAGCAAATCTACACCAAGTTGTTTTCTACCTTTTGGGTGGGATAGTGACCAGCTAAAGAGCCTTATCCATGTCACTGGTCAAGACATTGCCCCCCATTATTTGGCAGACTGGGAACTTTATGGGGGTTATTCACGAAGCTATGTCACAGTCTACTTAGAGATGCGTTTTGGATCACAGCTGCGGAGTTGTGAGTGTTCCAGCACGGAGCTAGTCCCCACTTCTTCCCAATGGAATGTGGTATTCAGTTCTTAATTCCTTGCATCACTCTCCAGTTTAACAAGGAGGGTTTAAGAATTGTTTGACATCATTCCCCACAAATTAAAGGGGTTGCGCATGCATGGCTCCACACCGTATTACTTCATACACATGGTGGAGTCTGAGCAACAATAAGCAATAAACCAGTTTACTGAAATTATTAAAGTAACTTAAAAGTCTCTAACAGGTACTTAATCTGTATTTCATAGGAGGTAGGCTGGGCTCTGTAGTTAGTGGAGCTGTACTTCCCTACACAACCCCCCAACACTTGCTACTTAAGCAAAGGATTGCCTTATGGTAAATCCGCATTAATGACAACAATTAGAGATATGCATGTTAAGTAGGAAACACACAATCAGTCCAATGTACTCAGGATCTACTTGCAGGTTACAATGGAGTCTCCAGATCTCCTAAGGTGTCCAGGCTGTGTTGTCTGCTGGAGCAGGGCAGCTGCAGCTGGCGTCCAGGCTGTGTTGTCTGCTGGAGTAGTGCAGATGGAGCTGGCAGCGTGAAGACAGAGGCAGTATGTGTCTCTAGGGGAGGCTAGCGCTGGCAGCGCGAAGGACACAGGCAGCAGGTGTCTCAATGGGAGACCTGTCACGGGTTCCGAGCAGGGAGCGGTTCCGATCCCCGCAGAGTGAGGTTGCTCGGCAATCACTAGGCACTAGTGGAACGCCAAGCAATCAATCACACCGCTCTTTAATGTGAACCGCTAGCGCGCGGGGGCGGAGCTGGACGAAGCGTCGTACGTGCACGGCTGCTGGGTCCAAAGCTGGAGCGACGGGAGGTGAGTCTCTCAAGGGTACCTATGATGGAATCGAGACTTTAATCTTGGTGCATGGACATCTCTTGCATCCTCCCAGGAGTCGTCCTGTGGCCCATATCCATTCCACCTGATGAGGTACTGTAACCTGTTTCTATATCTGCGTGAATCCAAGATTTTCTCGATCTCGAACTCCTCTTCCCCCTGTACAATGACGGGAGACAAGGCTGAGGGCAGTTGGTCCAGGTACCTGATTTGGTCAGTGAGGTTTGAGGAGAGACACATGGAACGTAGGATGGATCCGCAGCTCAGTTGGGAGGTCGAGGCGTACTGTAACGGGGTTGATGACCTTCAGTATGAGGTACGGTCCAATGAACAGCTTGCCGAACTTTCTGGTAGGCGTCTTCAGTCTGAGATTTTTCGTAGACAGCCATACCGAGTCGCCCACTTGGTATTAAGGTGACTCACGCCTTCGGAGATCATAGTATTGCTTCTGTCTTTCTTGCGCCTTTTTGATGTTCGACTTCAATACTTCCATATTTTGTTGTATGGTCGACATGTAATTCTCCATGGCGGGGCTGTTTGTTGGAATGAGTGTTGCAGGTAAAGCGTTAGGATGGAACCCGTAATTGGCGAAGAATGGGGTCCGATGGGTGGAAAACACTGACAGAATTATTGTATGAAAATTCCGCGAGCGGGAGCAGATCCACCCAATCATGCTGGAGGTAGGAGCAATGACATGTTAGGTACTGCTCCAGGCACTGGTTCACCCTCTTGGTTTGGCCATTGGTCTGTGGGTGGTAGGCGCTAGATAGTCTGTGATCGATTTCCAGTTTGCGACATAACGCTTTCCAGAATTTGGAGACAAATTGTGTTCCCCTGTCTGAGACAATCCGGGTCGGCACCCCATGTAATCTAACGCAGGACGCAAGGAAGGCATCAGCTGTCTCTAAGGAGGATGGTAACTTCCGTAAGGGTACGAAATGCGCCATTTTTGTGAGAAGATCTACTATAACTAATATAGTATTATGATGTTTTGAAGAGGGTAGGTCAACGATGAAATCCATGGATACCATCTCCCACGGGTTGTTCGGTATGGGTAAATTCGTCAGAATGCAGTAAGGACGTCCCCTGTCAGGTTTACAGGAGGCACATATATCGCAAGAGGTTACATAATTCTGGACGGTCTGGGTCATGTTAGGCCACCAGAAGTATCGTTTAACCAGGTCTGAGGTCTTATTGATACCGGGAAGACCCGCAAGTGGATTATCGTGCAATAACCTGAGTATCGGCACGTACATGGAGGGAGGTAAGTAAAGTCTAGAATCTTTATAATAGAATCCTTCGTCCTGTTGGAGCCCAGGGACCACTGGGGTTTCATCAGCTAGCCTCTCTTTCAATAATTGAAAGGTTGATAGCAACAGAGATGACTTTGTCATGAGGGATGATTGGAGTGAGAGGGTTGATAATATTAGATTCCTCCTTCCTAGAGAGGGCGTCCGCCTTCCCGTTTTTGGATCCCGGCCTATACATAATTAGGAAATCAAATCTATCATGGAAAAAACTCCATCGGACTTGCCTTGCCGATAGAGTTTTACTGGCCTTCAAGTATTTTAGGTTCCTGTATATATGGTGAATGGATGTTTGGTGCCCTCTAGGAGATGTCGCCAGTTTTCCAGGGCGGACTTAAAGTGATATTAAAGGCAAAAAATGTTTTCCCTCCCCCCCATGTAAATGTTAGCACTTACCTTAAACTATGTCTCTTTTTCCGATCTTCCTCTTCTTTCCCCATGTTTTCATGTGTCCCTCCAGCGGTGTGACGTCACTCCGATCCAGCGCTGACTGCTCTGTCTCTCCGATCCAGCGGTGTCTGCAGGTGGGTGCACGCGTCCATAGACTTACCTTGCGTCTCTGCTCGTCTCCAGGACGAGAATCGGAACTGCGCATGCGCCCGCCCCAAGATCCTTTGCGGCCGTACGAGCAGTTCCTGATTCTCGGCGCGGGAGCGAGCAGCGATAACGAGGTAAGTTTAAAATGATTTTAAGCGGTTTTTTTTTTTTACACTTCTTGCTTATATCTACTGCTTGCTAGCAGTAGATATAAGCAAAAAAAAACAGAGGGTTTAGAACCCCTTTAATGGCTAATAGTTCTTTTTCACCAATTGGGTAGTTGTTTTTCGCCGGACTCAATGGTCTAGAGTAGAATGCTACTGGATGTAGTGGAGTTAATAGTGACTGCCGTTGGGAGAGTACAGTCCCGATGGCCTCATTTGAAGCATCTACCTCGAGGACATACTGGTTCTCTGGATCCGGCAGCTGGAGTATCGGAGCGGAAATGAAACAATGTGTCAGATGATCGAACGCAGTTTCAGCCTCTTCCGTCCAACTGTAGTGTATCTTGGAACTCGTGAGCTTGGTAAGGGGTTTCACTACAGATTTTGGGGGGAACCCCACACACTTTTTTTGTGTTATAAGGAGGGGGGGGGGTCCCCTCCTAACATTCCTACCAGAACTAAAGGGTCTGGTATGAATTGGGGGGAAACCTCACGCTTTTTTTTTTTTCATCTTCTGCAGACTGTAAAAAAATAATAAACCCGTCCTTTAACCACTATTCTCTAGCCTCTGTACTTCAAGCACTGATGTGTTGTAGAGGTAAAATGTTGTAATTTTTTCTCCCCTAATGTCATTTTGCTGCAATGAAATTCGTCCAATAACGAATTTCGGGAAATCGGGAATTTCGGATTAGTTTGCATTCGTCTTAGCTGTAATTCGGAATTCGGATGCATCCGAATCTCCGAATTTCCAAAAATTCATCCGAAACGAATTTCGGAACGAACCGAATCGCACATGTCTACTGAATATATCATTTATGAAACACTGGAATGCGCTGGGGCGTTACATAGCCCGAAGGGCATGACGGTGTACTTGAAAAGGCCATAACGAGTACGGAAGGCGGTTTTCCACTCGTCTCCTGCCTTTATTCGGATCAGGTTGTACGCACCTCTTAAGTCGAGTTTAGTGTATATCCTTGAGAACTGTAATCGCTCAATAAGTTCAGGAATGAGTGGTAGGGGGGTATTGTTTTTTTAATGTGATCTTGTTTAGTGCCCTATAGTCTATTATAGGCCTTAAACTATGATCTTTGTTGCGCATTGTTTCAGATGTTCCAAATCAGGTTGGGACAATGGATAGATTCTCCCTGTGGGTATGGAGCTACCCGGGAGTAATTCAATGGGACAATCATATGACCTATGAGGGGGTAATGTCTCTGCCATCTTTTTACTAAAGACATCCGCAAACTCCTGGTATTGCGGAGGAATGTGCCCAGTGGTTACCTGCATGACAGGGTTGATGGGGTAACATGTCTCCCTACAATACGAGGAGTTTAAAGGAGAACTATGGGGTTCTATCTTTTTTTTATGAATGCCTTCCTTAGGCTAAATAAGTAATTTATGTAATTTACTGTAATTAGCCGAAATGCACAGGAAGGCTGTAAAACCTTATTTTAGGTGGTGGGCGGGGCTAAGTGCCGCAATGAGAAGACATCTCGACGTATCTGACGGGATCCTCCCCACTGATGACTGACAGTGATTCTTGAGAGCTGCTGCGCGTCCACGAATATATGGACATGCGCAGCAGCTCTCTCCTTACCCTCACGTCCACTTGACCTATGGTCAATTTTCGGCATGGTAATTTTTTTGCGATTTTGCGGGCGCGCGCAATTTTAAAGCATGACATGTTTGGTGTCTATTTACCCGACGTGACCCCGTCTTTTTATATTTTACCAAAAATATGGGTGATAAATGGGTGTGGTTACTGGGGGTGTGGCCACTAAAGGGTGTGGCCACTGAGGGGTGTGGTCACTGAGGGGCGCTGTTAAGCTTTCTCGCACAGGGCGCCTAAAGGCCTAAGGCCGGCCCTGCACGCTGGATTTACATTATCTCAACACCCAGCTTCACTCTATGTCCTACAGATGTGGGGAATGATTCGGGACCGCACAATGTACTGTGTATGTGTTCTGAACTCTGGGCCTGGAAGACAGCAACCAAGTGATTGGGAAGGGGGATGAGAGCACACTTCACAACACTGGAAGAGGGCATTATAGGAACCCCAGTGAATTGAGGATGTCAGCGTCACACAGGGCATGCAGAGAGAGAGAGGGGAAGGAGCCTGCGTGCACAAGCTGACAAAACACAGCTGTGCACGATGAGAGGAAGCGCGGCCACAGCAATGATATAATTTGAAAAAAAAGCCGTGGGCGGGCTGGATCAAATGTTAACGCCCCCTAAGAGGAAAGGAGCTTGGAGCATGGCTGAAGACAGCAAATTACTACAGCTTTGAGGGTTTTATCTGTGATGTGCTGCGAATTTAGAAAAAAAGAACGATGCTACTACAATCAAGGTAAGGGGTATTTTTATTTGCCCTTAAGTCATAGTTCTCCTTTAACTGAATCCCCCCCCCCCAGTGGCCATAGCATAGATGGTTGGTGTAATCTTAGCCATGGAAGGCCTAGAATAACGGAGAACAGCGGTGATGGAATGATGTCAAGAGAGAGGTACTCAGTGTGGTTATCTGCGGTGGTCACTAGGAGCGGTTGGGTTTCGTGGTATATTGGCCCTGAAGCCGAAGTAGTGCGGTCAAGAAACCCCACAGACACCGGAGAGAGTTTTCTAAGCTCAGGAATTTTATTCTGTTTAACTAAGCCAGCATCGATAAAATTCCCACAAGCACCCAAATCCACCATCGCCTCAGCGGAGATTCTTCTTTGGTCCCACTGCAGGGTAAGAGAAACATACAAGTAACTGTCTGGCCTGGAGTGGGGGGTGAGGAGCTTACAAACATGAGAGGTCTTACCTTCCAATTTCTTCTTGATAATCGGACAATCCGGGACAGCTCTAGCAGGTCCCGGCCAATAGTAAACAGTTGGGCAGAACTAGCTGTCACTGCTAGCCCCATGCAATCATTTTCTGCCTTTTCTTCTACTTTTTTTTTACTGTTTTTCTATTCTGCAGAATAGCCAAGCTATGAGAATAGGCCGAACAGCAGCGAGTAGTCTGCGGGAGGTTCGGCTCAGCCGATTCAGATGTTGGATCGGCTGAGTCAAACTCCTTCTGCACTTCGGGTCAGCCAAACATGCTGAGCCCCCCCCCCCCACCCCCCACTTGCGACGCCACTGAATGGGGTTAGTTCACACTGCTCCATTCTGTTGCGTTATGTTGCGCTGAAAAAATTGTAGAACATGCACAATTTTTTTTTCAGAGCAACATAACGCAACAGATCCGGTGTGAACTAGCCTCATTGGCTCCCATTCATTTTTCAGTGCCCTTCTATTAGCACCCATTGAAAAATGGACCACAGCGGACCAGAAGGAAATTGGAAGGTACAGTTGTAAGACAACAGTCTATTGTTTTGCAGTTTCCTTCTGATCTTGGTGTGAATGCACCCTAATTGTAAAACTGTAAAAAAAAAAAAAACCCTTACGCAATTTAAATTTGAACAGCTTCTCATCCAGCTTCATGTTGTCATGCGTCTTCTTCAGAGTCGTTAGATTTAACAGTCTATTCCAGTCCCCATTGATACATTTGTATATTGCAGTCTCCTCTAAGGGGAACAAGTTTAATTTCTGGCAATCTTCATTACTCCACTTTATTAATTTTGATGCCCTTATCTGAAAACTCACTTGTTCCAGGACATCTATCCTGAGGATTGGTGACCAAAACTCCTAAGAATATTTTACATAAATATTTTTAGCTTCCAAGTGAAAATCTTTAAATTGTTCAGTATTAAACCTCATCTGCCATGCCGTTGCAAACTCCTCAATTTTGTCAAGGTCGTCTTGTAGTGATTCTATATCCTGTTGTGAAGTAATTGCCCTACATAGCCTGGTAGCATTAGCCAACACTAAGATTGACCAATCTATTACAACCTCTATATCATTTATGAATAAGATAAGCAGAATTGGTCCCAGCACTGAACCCACCTCTTATGACCTTAGACCATTTTAAAAATGAGCCACTTGGCACTACCCTCTGGATCCGTTCCTGTAACCATTTTCCTACCCATGTTATTGAATAATTTCTTTAATGCCAATAGAACTTAATTTGTAAATGACACCTTTGTGGGGTACTGTATGGTTTAAAAAATCCAGATAAACTACGTCCACTGGCCTTCCTTTGTCTAAATTACTACTCATTTCCTCATAGAAGAGCTGTCCTTTATGAATCCATGCTGGTTGCTAATTATGACACCATTCTCACAGGCATATTCTTAAATTTAGGTTCCTATCAGTCCCTCAAACTCTTTGCAAAATGTTGATGCAAGGCCGACATGTCTATAGTTACCTGGTAGCATAGAAAACTATTTGTTAGGGTGGCCTTAAACATTAGAAACAATTGCCTGGCTATAACTCAACTTGGAAATGCATGTGAAGGTTAGAAATTGTCACTTGCTTTGCCTCCCCTCCCTCTCCCCTCCCCCAAGCTTGTCTGAGGGTCAGGTTCACAATTCCCATATGAGCAGGAACAGAGTTGGGAATTTTGTCAGGGAGGTCTCACTGTTGGTGTATCCAAGACATAATTGAAACCCAGGGTTGGAGGCTGCTATAGATGACCTCTCCTTTCGAAAATGTTAGCTGCCTGGATATAATACTAATCTATAATAAAGTAATTTATTTCTGAGGCACTGGAAAGGAACAAATATACAGATCATGATTTCTGAACTCACTCTTGACTTTCTAATCTACCTGCTAGTTCTGGGCCAGTAACCCAAAAGACAGCCAACCAGCTAGTATTCTGGGAAGGAGAGGAGAAATGGCTGCCTCTCTACTGGTTTTATCAAAAGGGGTTTTGCATGGACATTTTTTTATTTTTTTATTCACGTTTTATTTTTTAAAGTATTTGTTGTGTATTTTTTTTTGTCGGGTCGGGTGGGAAGCTGCAACAAAAGCTTTAAGACCCCATTCACACTGAGCTACAACAAAATAAGAGCTTTTTCTGCGCATATTTGAGCAGAGCGACTTTGAGCGACATTGAGCTATATCGAGCTTCTTGGAGCTACAGTGCACATTTTGATGCACTATGTAGCGCTTCTTTGTAGCTGCTACATTGGGCAGTTCCTATTCAAAAGCGGTCTTTGATGTGACATAATTCCTCTTCCTGTTTCCTGCTTCTGTGGAGAGTGTTCCTAGAGTTTTATTAGCTAGCTCTGCACTGTGAATATGATCGATCTACATAGGTTGCGCTGTATGGCAGCAGCCGCTGTCACCACAGTGCTGCTTCTAGAGCTGGAGTAGAAGAGAAAGGAGAGACGTAGGTTCTGGATCCACCCAGTGATCGGATAATCAGGATGAACGACACCAATTCCGGGCCATGAATAATCATCTGCGTGAGCATTAGTTCATATGCTCTTTTTTTTCTTATGTGTTTTGTGACATTGTTGATGCATCATTGATTTCCTCTGTAGTGAGTTACAAGACAATCTTTACAATTTCTCCCACATGGAGCAGACAAAATCTGGAGAAGTTGCCCATACAAGCAATCATTTCTGTTGGACACCGGCAACTGTTCAGTGTTCTGTCTCTTTCATTCAACACATTTTCTCTGCTTCTGTATATCTGCTAAATTTCACTTTATGTTCCTACATGTTTCATGAGACTCTTGGGATCCTGTAAGGGTAAAATGGCGGCCGTGCATGCACACAAACCCAGTCTTCGTGTGACCGTAAAAAATGCCATAGTGCGCATGAGGAAGTGTGCGGTAAACAACACAACCATTTATGTCAATACGCAGGGTGAGACGTCGGACCCCCTTCCGTAACATGTACTGACACCACATGAATCCCCCCAACCCCCACCGTTAATATGCACCCCCATCACTACCCTCTCAAAAAGTGTAGACACACCCCTAGTAGCAAACAGATATTAGCAGCTATTTCAGTACTCTGGCTGGTGTCCCTTTGCAGCTCCCGGAAACCATTGATCTTTATGAGCAGGGTGGGGTGCCAAAAGCCTCCCAAGTTACTACCTTTTAGCAACCTGGGATGTTCTGGCCAGCGTCCTGCCCAGCACACTGATGTCACTGGTTGTCAGAAGCTGAGTCGGCTACCCAGCTCCCAGAAACCATTGATGTCAATGTGCAGGGTGAGACGCTAGGCCCCTTCCGTAACATGAATTCCCCTAACCCTACCAGTAATGTGTACCCCCATCACTCCGATCCCGAAAAGTGTGGACACACCCCTGAGAAGCAAACAAATATTAGCAGCTATTTCAACAAGGGGATTTGTTACATAGAAATAAAGATATAGACAGCACCAGTCTATCCAACCAGCCTCCATAGAATGTCATTTTCTACAATAGGCTTTAATCCAAAAATAAATTAGCGTTGTAGAGAAAATTGTAAAGCCGTATTACCAGCAGTTCCAACAAAGGAAACACATTATATATAAAAAAAAAAGAATGTAATGTTGCAAGATTTCTCAGTCCAGTGAAATGGAAATGTAACAAAATGTAACATGATTATCTGTGCTGTTTAATGTAATGGAGCAGCCCGGCCGGTACATATGCTGCAATAGGCTTGCAATCTGTTTGCGCATTAATGAAATCCAAATAGAATGACAGAATTAGCTGTAAATAAATGTACTCGGATCTCCCTCTTCTTTGCAGTGTTTGCCTCTCATGCTCGCTAAGCTACTTGTCTGAGGATATGTGCTTTCTGGCACGCTTATTGAATTATATTCCATTACTGTAATGTCACTGGCGGTGTCTGCTTGTCATTAATTCAGAGCTGAACAGTACAATCCTTCCTTGACGATAGAATTATGGACAGGACGCCGAGAATGACAGTGCTGATGTAGCGAATATGGATGCCGCAGAGTTCATTCGTTCTTTGGATGGCGGCCAGGGTTTTGACTCGATTCTGAGCCACCAAACAAATTTTAGGTGGGAAGATTAAGTGCTGGAGCTCTCGCACATGTATACCCCTCTAAAGGACAGGGCAAGTTTTACATTTCGGCTATGGGCATGTTGATTTAGCAATAGCATTGTTATTACTCATATTACCAAAAGGATATCTAAACTCAAGAACAAAAATGTAACATATTGCAGTTTATCAGTGCTTAGATGTGGTGGCTGCATGTAAGACAGATTTGTCCGTAGCTTGTTGGGTACCGAGTCAGTTTAGATCTTTATCAAAAGACACATATTCAATAGCAATGAATACATTAACAATTTGGGATTCACTGTATTTAAAACAAGGACGAGAGTATAACTCCCCTTTAATGCCCTTATATAAAATATTTTCTTCCTGGGCTGATAGACCCCCATTATAACATATGGGCAGGAGAAGAGGAATGGTTATTATATCAAGTGATGGAAAAGGGGATAATAAAACCACTTAATTGTTTATGTAAATCATTGCAGCCCACTAATATGGTTAAATGGAGGTACCAACAACTTAGGCATTTTGTCCACTCTTTGCCAAAACCAATTAGATTAATAACAGAATTGCACCCCCTAGAAGAAATGTTTGGGAAAGGGGAGACATGTAGAGGAAGACTATCTTTAATATATAAAATATTGTCCCAGTTGGAGGATACACATGGTCCTAAATATCTAATAAAAAGGGAAGAGGAATTAGGAGAAGTGTTACCCGATTCGCAAAAAGGAAAGATATTCCAGCTGGTTCATGGCTCATCTCTTTCATCTCAGATGGCGGAGATGAACTATAAATTGGTATCTAGATGGTATTATACTCCAGTAAGATTCAATTCAATTCTACCAGATTACTCCCCACTTTGTTGGAGAGAATGTGGTGAGGTAGCTACATGTGCACATATATGGTGGAATTGTATTAGTATTCAATAGTATTGGAGGACTGTACATGAATACATTAATGTTATACAAAAAATTACTATTAAATATGATGTCTGGGTTTTATTATTTCATAAAACAGAGGAATCAGATAACCAAAATAGAAAATCTATGGTTCCGTATTTGTTGAATACAGCTAAATCACTTATTCCTTTGTATTGGAAGAAAAAAGAGATACCTTCAACAAAAAAATGGTTTAAGAAAATAAACCAGATTTGGATACTAGAGGAAATGACGCATAGAAATAGAAATACATATGTTATACTTCAAAAAAGATGGATAGACGGGGTAGTATTTAAAACAACTGTAAATTATTGGTCTGTAATGATGGAATCTGAATAAGAAGTTTAGATAAGGAAAAGCGGGTGATAATCCACTAGAACATGAAGAAGTACAATCTTTTTAAAGAAATAATATAGTAGAAGGAAGCCTGATGGTTGGCTCAGGGGGAGTGGTAGGTTTTTTCTTTTTTTTTTTTTCTATGTATTATGTTTATTTTTTTATTTTTTGTTTTTGTTGTTTTGTATGAGATTTAGAGAGGCACCCTGTGTAGATCCAGAGTATAGGAACATATTAGAAAAGGCGATTGATTTAAGATGGGAAGGGGTGCGTATGGGAGGGAGTTGGGGAGAGGAGGGAGAGAGGGAAAGAGAAATTTGAAGTGAATGATATTACACAGATATAATGTAGAATTGATACAATAATGTAATTTAGAGGAGGGAGTCATTAATGATAAAAGGCAACTGGTGTAGAAGAGGGGTGGTGGAAATAATTAAATTGTTAAGACACATATTTACATTTTTAAAGATAAAAACGTATGGGTAAGGGAATATGATGTGAGTAGTATCACACAGACATAAAGTAGAATTGTCACATAAATAGACAAGATGAGGAAGTGATTAAAGGAGAACTATGAGGTGAGAGCATTTCACTCACCTCATAGTTCTAGCCGACCTGTGACAATGAGACTGTCACAGGTCGGCTCAGTAGATCGGGAGGTGAGCGAACACATAGCGGCGTTCGCTCACCTTTCGATCCTGTCACAGCTCTCTGCCGTGACAGGGGAGGGGCTGGATTCCACACTCCCCGCTCCGATCCGCCAGCGCTGACTGGCGGAATAGATGGGGGAGGGGGCAGGTACAGCTGGCTCTGCCTCTAGATAGGCAGAGCCAGCTGTCACTCATGCAGCTGGGCGGATCCAGACATAAATTTTCTGCAAGTACAAAAAATTCCTGTTGCATTATGGGAATTCCAGTGTCCTTGTAGCTTCCTGTGCACTGAATGTATTGTATATCTCCAACAATGTGATCAGTTTTCTTAGCTATCTGTGAACTACAGATTATCTCCTCCCCATGCAAATGGAGATACGGAGAGAAGTTGTTTGTGGTTCAAAGTAGGAGAGCCGTCTAAGATGACAACGCTGCCCCTCCATAGATACAGTACATTGAGTGTTGTCACCCTAGGACAGGAAGTGTGTTACTGGCAGTATCAGTAGAGGGAAATAACAGTAAAAAAGGCCTGAAAAAGAAGTGTGTTACTGGCAGGACCTCCAGACAAAAATAAAGGGGAAAAAAACAGCCTCCACATCAACAGATTAATAAGCTACAATGTACCGTATTTTTCGCTCCATAAGACGCACTTTTTTCCCCCCAAAAGGAGGGGGAAAATGTGCCTGTGTCATAAAAAAAAACGAAGTATTGCAGTATGCAATGATACCTTTCTTTTTGGACTAACATATTATTTAAAAGTAGGGTTGCACAGATACCAAGTACAGTACTCGGTACAAGTACGAGTACATGTACCGATACTTTTGAGCTCCAAGACTACACTAGAGAAAATTCAAAAATTAGGAGGCAGCTGTCATTTGTAAGGAGCACACGGAGCTCCCGGGATTTGTACATCTCCGTTTTCATGTACGATTTTGTTTTTATAAATATAAATAAAGGGATGCACCGATACCAGTTTTGCGAGTACGAGTACTGGTACTTGCCGAGTACTTACAAGTACGAGTACTGATACATTTTTGTTTATAGTCATGTGACAGTTTTTCTAAAACAATACAGAGTAATGATTTCTGGACAGTGGTGGAGCGCCAGAGCCAGGTCCCAGCTGCAACCGCTGCAACCCTGGTAGTTCTCATAAAAATGCCAAGTATCTGCACTGGTACTCGAAAAGTATCTGTGCATCTCTATAAAGGTCAAGCTTTTGAGAGTTAACCTCTCTTCTTCCGGTCAGAACCAATACTAATCAACATGACAGAATTTACCACTTACAGCAAGAGAAAGTTGTGGGGGGGGGGGGTTGGGGGGGAGGGGGGGCATAAATGTTGGACCTGGGAGTAAAGAATGCATCCTGATAACTAAAACACAGACCAAATAAACATAGGATGACCAATAAACCCTAAACAGATCAGAGATATACGACTTGCATGAATATTATGATGTTCTGTATATTCATAAAAATTTCTGGTAGTGTGTCAAAAAACCAGAATCCACATTAAGTCCCTCCTTCCCTCCTTTATGGCGTTGAAATGTAAAGTCATTTTAATCTCAAATGTTTTCCTTTCATGAGAGTTTTTAAAATTCCCTTTCAGTACTTTAATTTTGAGGTTTTGGATGGAGTGATCCTTCTGGGAGAAGTGATGTCCTACTGCAGTGCAATATTCGTTTTCTTTGTGGTTCTTAATCAAGCTCCTGTGTAGGTTCATCCTGAGATGCAGCTTAAGGCCAGTTTCCCCAACGTAACAACCTTTGTCACATGCTGAACACTGTATCATGTACACCACGTTAGCAGATGTAGATGAGTATGATCCCTTAAATGGTAAACGCTTTGTTATTGTGACTTGCTGTATTCTTGTCACATATATGTTGGCAAAGTTTGCAGCGGGGTTTATTGCATTGTACTGTGCCATTCTGTGTCAGTTCCTGTTCTGGGGTCAGCTTACTGCGTACCAATCTTCTTCTCTGGTTCAGTGGTTGCTTGAAATTACAGAACTAATATCTGGCTTAATTGAAAGCATTCTGAAGTCCCTTGTTATCCACACTGAGAGCTTTATACAGGACACCACAGATTTCCTGAACAAACTAAGCCAAATCACTAACCTACCTGCTAATACTATACTTGTCACCTTGGATGTGGAGTCTTTATATAGTAACTTCCCCTATAAAGATGATATTGAGGCCTGCACCAAATTCCTCTCCTCCCACAATATTACACAAAATTATGATAGTGAAACCAAATCATCTCCAAAATACGCCCCTTCCTCACCAATGAAACCGCTAAATTACTCATCCACTCACTTGTTATATCTCGTCTTGACTATTGCAACTCCCTCCTCATTGGCTTACCGCTACACAGGCTATCCCCCCTTCAGTCTATCATGAATGCAGCTGCTGGACTCTTTCACCTAACCAACCGTTCAGTGTCTGCAACCCCCCTTCTGCCGATCCCTGCACTGGCTTCCAATAGCCCAAAGGATAAAATTCAAAATATTAACAATCACTTACAAAGCCATCCACAACTCTGCCCGCCGGATATATCTCAAACCTTGTCTCAAAGTATCAGCCTAACCGTCCCCTCCGCTCTTCCAAAGACCTTCTGCTTTCCAGTGCCCTCGTCAACTCCTCCCATGCTCCCCTCCAGGACTTCACTAGAGCCTCTCCCATCCTCTGGAACTCTTTACCCCTGTCCGTCTGTCGCCCACCTTCACTGCCTTTATGCGATCCCTTAAGACTCATCTCTTCAGGGAAGCCTATCCCACCTCAACCTAACCGCTCAACCATCATGTTCTCAAACAATTCATCCCCACACAGCTCCCTCCTCATGTATCACTTCCTCCCTCCCTTTAAGATTGTAAGCCCTCACGGGCAGGGCCCTCCTTACCATCTTGTCTTGAATTGTATTGTAATGTCTTACTTATATTGTAAAGCGCTGTGCAAACTGAGGGCTTACAATCTTAAAGGGAGGGAGGAAGTGATACATGAGGAGGGAGCTGTGTGGGGATGAATTGTTTGAGAACATGATGGTTGAGCGGTTAGGTTGAGGTGGGATAGGCTTCCCTGAAGAGATGAGTCTTAAGGGATCGCATAAAGGCAGTGAAGGTGGGCGACAGACGGACAGGGGTAAAGAGTTCCAGAGGATGGGAGAGACTCTAGGAAAGTCCTGGAGGTGAGCATGGGAGGAGTTGACAAGGGAGCTGGAAAGTAGGAGGTCTTGGGATGAGCGCAGCCGACGGTTAGGGTGATACTTTGAGGCCAGGTTTGAGATGTAGCCGGGGGCGGAGTTGTGGATGGCTTTGTAAGCGATTGTTAATATTTTGGATTGTATCCTATGGGCGAGTGGAAGCCAGTACAGGGATACTTATAAATAACTCAGAATAAATACTGGTGGGGTATACCAGTAGTGACTGGTTTCTGTTCCAATGATCATTGCTTAGAACCACATTCTGATCCATTAGCCAACTGCATATGCAAAATCTCAATAACACATAAGAGATATATATGCAGTCTTTTATAGGCACATGAAATATTTTTAAGAAAAGGTACCTTCAGGCACAGACGGGGATTGAACCCATGATCTTTGGTTTACGAGACCAACGCCTTACCACTTGGCCACTGTGCCACACCAATGGAAGATATCTGCAGATTATCAATAATAAAGGCTTGTTTCACACTGGCACTGTGTAGTAAAGCCTGCAGCAATTCACTGTGCACACATTGATGTGTGGAGGTGGCACTTTTATTGAATGGCTCCATGTTTGTGTGTTGTGGTGCGCTGCAAAAACACGCAGTATGACCAAAATGTTCATACATTGAAGTGTGTTACAGCCCATTCATTTTGAAAGGATTGGCAGTGTGCCTCCATGCACCAAAATGCATGCATGGAAATGTGAATGATCCCTAAAGTAGTAGAGACCCTTAAGTTAGCAATGTGTATGTTCACTTTGCAAAATGAATAATAGTGAATAAAGTGAAGCCTTTTCAATACACACAGGGGCATCCTGAGGCCAGGTGTCACCCGGAGTGGATACCCGGTGACACCCCACTGTGGCGACATCGTGCGTGCACGTGACATCTGCCGGCAGGTATCTTATTGATACCTGCCGGCAGCCATCTAGGTGTTGGATGCTGGCAGAGAGAGGAGGGGATGTTCACTCGGTGGGATAAGGTAGGTATGCTTCTCTCTCCTGAAACTGTTGGGCTTTCGGTCTACGACCGAGTGCCCGACTTTTTTTACTGTATATAATGGCAATGAGGAAATGGCAAGTTGTTGGGAGTTAAAATTAGGAGAGCAGACTAGGGTGACAACACTGCTCCTCAATAGATGATGAGTGAGCATCGTCACCCTAGGACAGGAAGTGTGTTAATGGCAGGACCAACAGGTTAAAGGAAGGGGAAAACCTTAAAAAAAATAAAACTAGTCCAGCCACCATATCTAAGGAACAATAAGCCGCAATATATATATTTTTTTTTGGGTTCAGATACCCTTTAACTTTTAATATCATGCCCCCCAGTGACTTTAATTGACAGGGTTATTCACAAAAGGGTGAAGAGTTTGGAGAGGTCAGGAGAAGTGAACGATCTAGGACAACATAGCTGAACTGGAAAGTGAGCTGAATGGGAGAATTTCTCCAAATCGGCTATGTTGTCCTAGATTGTTCACTTCTCCTCCCTTCTCCAAACCCTTCTGGGGGAAGGAGAACAATCGCTGTATTACATGTTTCTGTGCAAAAATAACACATTTCCATGTACAAAATCCCCCTTTCCGCTTCATAACCACTTTTGTTATTACACAAGTTACTGACATTTTCTGTACTTGCCAAGTTTTATTGCTGTGTATTGAGCTATGTATTTTAGCTCAAAGTGCCGGGAAATGTGTACTTTTGGAGTCCCCCTTTCCAAAACCTTCATCGCTGTGCAAATTTGACCACATCAGTTAAAAAGAATGTCTAGGAGAAACCTTGCTTATATTCTTATGTCAAATGGAAACAGCCAAATTTAAAGTCTGGGGTCATTTGGTATAGTCTGA
The DNA here is from genome assembly GCF_000935625.1 of Nanorana parkeri. NCBI lineage: Eukaryota > Metazoa > Chordata > Amphibia > Anura > Dicroglossidae > Nanorana > Nanorana parkeri. Next base: position 2,513,426 of record NW_017306283.1, read on the forward strand.
GGACAAGCGGAGGCTGTATGGAATCCCCCATTCCTCAAGAGACAGGGAGGATGGAACATACCATTACCATGATTGCCGTCATGTGTTTTACATTTGCAGGTATTGAGGTCCAATGTCGAATGAATGCTCAATGTGACCCGAGATGCTTCCTAATAATGCATTTTCAGCGTGAATTATTCACCGCTAAATATCAACCGATTCCATAACATCACATCAACCCTTCGCCCATTTTTTATTTTACAACAACTACATCATACTCGGAGCTACAGACCTTCCGCACATCTGGAATATAGTGATGCTCGGCTTACGGAAATACCTTAGATTCCTTTTCAATCCATTAAGTTATTGTAGAGACGTTTCACAGTATATCCATACGAAGTGGAACATATAATACCAAAAATGCAAGAACCCTAATGTGAGGGTCGGTGCACGGATCCTCTTGGGGGCCTCTGGGAAATTTCAGAGTTACAGTAAAAATGGTCCCATAAGAAAAACTTCAGTGAGAAAAGGCCATAAAATTATAGTACTCTGCGAGAATGGGGGTCATAAATATTTAATATTAAATCATTTAATGGAGGGTTGTAATTTAAAGCCTTGGAAAGCTTGCTCTAGTGATATTACAGCAAGAAGAACTTTCTACTCCTCGAGGAATTATTCATGAAAAAAAAAGAAAAGAAAATTAGGATGATGAAATTATCCTTAAACCAGGTTTAGCTAGAGAAAATAGGACAGGGTGACCTTAAACGGAATGTATGCTTGTATAATATATATTTTGCTCATTTGCAGCAGAAATAATTTTAAGGTGCACCTGTGCCCAGATTATGGACAATCACTTAATTATATATTATCAAGCAGTAAAAGAACTTTTAAACAAGTCCTCAATGATCTATGAAGCTGCAGCTAGCGTGGAGCAACCCATCCTCAAAGTTCACAACAGACTCTGAAGTCGGGTTTTGGTAGGCTTCTTAGGCTGGGTTCACACCTGAGCTTATTTTTTCTGCTTGTTGTTCAGCTTGTTTTTTTCGCATCTTTTAGCACGTTTTACCGTTCCTTATTTTGTCTATTTAAAAAAAAAATTAAAAAAATTTCACTTTCAAACTTCCCGCTGGCTCCGCCCCCTTACTACGCGGTCGCTCGCAAGGGTCGGAACCAGGAAGTCGGCAGCGGCCGGATGACACAGCGGGGATCGCGGACAAGGTAAGACCTGTACGCTGTATTCCCGTGTGGCTCGGGGTTACCGCTTTGTTAACCCCGATCCACACTCAGGAATACCAATGGTAACACGCGGAAAAACGCCCCAAAGAAACTCCTGTACTTCTTTGGGCGTATGGTGTTTTTCAGCGCGTTCCTACGCGCTGTAAAACGCTCAGGTGGGAACCATCCCCATAGGCAATTATTGGTTTTCACATGTTGTGAACTAGGCCTAAAAGCTTACAGCACCTGCTGTGTGTTACCATTAGATGGCTAGCAGTCTGCCAAGTTTCTGCTGCCAGAGAAAATAGGAGGAGAGGAGATGTGATTTCACTGCCTTTGTTGTGAACTTTGAATTAATTTCTCCACAATGCCTTTAGCTACAGAGGTCAATCAAGGCTTGTTTTAAAATATGCTTGTTCAATATATATATA
>NW_017306283.1:2515111-2517246 GCF_000935625.1 Nanorana parkeri
GTAGGTAGGGTTATACAATTCTTCTCATGTCTGCCTTTGACAAGCTTGTTTTTTTTTATTTTTGCAAAGGTCAGTAACTCAAGCCGAAATTTACATATACGGTACATGTTCAAAACATAATTTACCTCCCTCCCCCCCTATGCAGATGGCTTTGGTTAAATTGACATGAATATTTTATTTTTTTATGTAAATAATATCATTTTATTATCACATATATATAACTACTGTATGAACCTTATGATATATTATATACCTTTTCATCTACTTACACCTTTCAGCATATCTTGATTTATTGAGTATGTGTTATTTTTATTAGTCTTAGCCCTGATAAAGGGGGCGCACTCTGGTTCCCGAACATGTTGTTGACATGTATGGAACATATTAAACTGTTTTAATGGAACAAATGTTATATGTTGTCTCTCACGTTGCTTGTGGCACTCCATTGCCTCTTCGGTCCCGGTCTTTTAGAACTTTCAATACACATGAGCTGCCTGCCCATGTTTAAAGTCAGTGGCGTAACTAGTGACCTCAGGGCCCCGATGCAAGAATCCATGAAGACCCCCCTCCAAGAAGAAACAAATGTAGATTTTTTTTTTAAACAAAATTTAGACAAGGAAAAATAAACCGCTCTCCTCTTTCATGTCCCCAGCTCCCCCTTCATGTCCCCAGCTTTCCGCTCCCGGACTCCATGTCACCTTCCTTCATACTTCCAGCTCCCTGTCTCCCTCTTCGTGTCCGCAGCTCTATTCGGCAATGGGCAGCAATTCTGTGTGATGAGGGGGCGGGGATTACACCGCTCCCACTCATTGGCTGATTAGATTGTTCCCAGGTCCCACTGAGGAATAAGGAACCCCTTCCCTTATTTAATGGAGATAAGAAGGCAGGGAAGTGTCTTGAGACCAAATTGGAAGAATAGCCTAGGGTGACAATGTAGCTTCTCCATAAATACAGTATGGTGAGTGATCGCTGACCCTAGGACAGGAAGGGTGTTACTAGCAGGTTCATCTGGTTAACATAAAGGAAAAAGTCTGAAAAAGAATACAGATTCAACCACCATATCTTAGAACTGGTAAACTGCAATGTATTACATTATTGTTTTGTCTTTGCCTGTTTCGACCTCTAACTGGACATTGACAACTCTCTTGCCTCAACTTAGGGCCGGTGCAAGGCTTTTTTCCTACACAGGCGAAGGTGCATTTTTGGTTTCGGTTTCGGCCTGACATTTTATTTTTCATTTTGGTTTTGAAATTTCCTTTTAACCCCCCTCCAAGAAGAAACAAATGTAGATTTTTTTTTTAAACAAAATTTAGACAAGGAAAAATAAACCGCTCTCCTCTTTCATGTCCCCAGCTCCCCCTTCATGTCCCCAGCTTTCCGCTCCCGGACTCCATGTCACCTTCCTTCATACTTCCAGCTCCCTGTCTCCCTCTTCGTGTCCGCAGCTCTATTCGGCAATGGGCAGCAATTCTGTGTGATGAGGGGGCGGGGATTACACCGCTCCCACTCATTGGCTGATTAGATTGTTCCCAGGTCCCACTGAGGAATAAGGAACCCCTTCCCTTATTTAATGGAGATAAGAAGGCAGGGAAGTGTCTTGAGACCAAATTGGAAGAATAGCCTAGGGTGACAATGTAGCTTCTCCATAAATACAGTATGGTGAGTGATCGCTGACCCTAGGACAGGAAGGGTGTTACTAGCAGGTTCATCTGGTTAACATAAAGGAAAAAGTCTGAAAAAGAATACAGATTCAACCACCATATCTTAGAACTGGTAAACTGCAATGTATTACATTATTGTTTTGTCTTTGCCTGTTTCGACCTCTAACTGGACATTGACAACTCTCTTGCCTCAACTTAGGGCCGGTGCAAGGCTTTTTTCCTACACAGGCGAAGGTGCATTTTTGGTTTCGGTTTCGGCCTGACATTTTATTTTTCATTTTGGTTTTGAAATTTCCTTTTTGGTGCACCTCTAATTTTTTAACTTTTTTATCACTTTATTTTTTTCATTTTTTTTAACTTTATTAAATATGTATTTATCTGATTATCTTTTTATAATTTTTTATCTTATTTTTTTTATTAGTAATTTTTTTCTTATTACTTGTTTTTTAATCTTACTATCTTTTACTTTTTATCATT
>NW_017306283.1:2517320-2538931 GCF_000935625.1 Nanorana parkeri
AAAAAAAAAAAAATTTGCCCATAGGAATGCATTGCTAGATTCCTATTGATTATTTAAATTTGCAATAGCCAATAGTAAACTAGCATTGTACCCACCCTCTGCTGATGGAGAATTTTTTTTTTTCTATTCTGGCTCCGTGTCAAAAGAAAAAAAGAGAAATCAGTGTTTCTCTCCTGGGCGGCCGGGAGAGGGAGACTCCCGGAGCGCCCGGGAGAGTTTGCTGTCTGGAGATCAGTGTCCCTGGTTAGCTGGTAACCAGAGACGCTGATCTCTCTGCAAGAGGCCGGAGCCAGCCATAAGATCACGGCTGGCTCCGCCCAGCTGTCAGAAGCAGGCTGTCGGCCGGCCAATAGCCGGCTCGACTGAGCCGCTCAGCTAAGTTTGTGAATAGCCCGTACAGCACCCCTTCGGTTCTACTGAACCGAAGGGGTCCTGGGGCCGAAGCTAGCCGAAGGACCAGCCAAAGCTACGGCTAGATCCTTCGGCTGCTTCGTGAATAGACCCCTACATTTTTTATAAAATCTTCCCTTTTTATCTGTGTTAGCTTTTCATGTAAGGCCTCATTCACACAGTGTAGAGTGAGGCCTCACAGATCCATGCGGCATGCACGGCCAGCACAAGGGCTGTGTGTGATTGTACGCAGCAGCCGGTTCTTCCCTATGGGAGGACACGGCCGCACGCTGTCATATACTCACCCGAGCTGCACATCCGTGCGGGTGTCCGTGCTTGGACGCAGACAGGATGCATCCTGCCTGCGTCCAAGTACGAACACACGCACCTGCACGGATGTGCAGCTCAGGTGAACGTACGGCCGCGTCCTCCCATAGAGAACAACAGGCTGCTGTGTACAATCACACGCAGCACCTGTCCTTACTGGCCCCACTCTACGCTGTGTGAATGAAGCCTAAAAGAGAACTACTTGTGAATGAATGTGTATATATGAAATTCTTTGTTCCCTATTTTGGTTTTATATTCAAAAATTAAACCGGGAATGGAGATGTGTGCCAGTTTGAATTCCTCGCATTATCCTGCTAACGAAAAGTATAAAATTATTTTATGAGCAACCTGTTGAAGACACACTGTACATCTTACCTAAATGCAAGACAAGCACTGTGGTACTGCCCATCCATAAGAAGGACTTCTTTTTCTGCTGCTCTGTCCATCTGTGATATAAGGTGTGGGGATCACATGAGCCAATCTTTCTCCGATACATACACTTGAATGCTTGAACAAGCACCACAGCAGCTGCAAAACATAGAGATCCAACAAAAAATATACTCAAAATAGTAATACAAGTATTAACTATAATAATAAACGCTATACAAAAAAACCTCGAACATGATGGAATATAACCGAAGATCTTACAAAGTGTCGCTTTCTTACGTGTCAACTTTTTGTGAAAGCAGAATGCTTCTATGTTCAGTGTGACTTTGTGCATTTCAAGTGTGAAACATTATCTTAAACAAAGTGTAGCATACATTGTATATTTATATTTATAACTCCATGGTATGGGTATTGGTGGCAAGGCTAACATGATTGTTATCAGTGTAGAGATAACAGATAACATTTTTACAAACGACTTTTGAGCTGATTGCTAAGTAGTCTCTTAAACTATGAGTAGATGTGCATGTGGTTTGTCAACATAGACTTGTATTGTAGTGTGGGTTGGTATTTTTGTGTGCGTTCGCTTGTTGTGTATGTGCAACATATCATAGGTAGCCTCCTTTTTGTGGTCTAGGGTTCTGCTTTGTTGTCTGTTGTTGAAAGAAAGTATCACGTCAATGTAGCTCAAAGAGTTGACATGCCTGATGCACATAGTTGCCTTTCCGGCCTCTGAGTGTTGACTTTGACAGCTATGGTCTGGACTCTGACGTTCATTACTTAAAGTGACGCTAAACTCAGGAGTTAAATCTTAAAAATGCATTCAAGTACCTTAACTATCAACAGAAATGTATCTTATTTTGTATCACTCGGCTGTAGATCCTCAAATCATCTTTGAATTGGTGCCGACACTGTCCTTCCTTCTGGAGGGTGACTACTTTTGTTCCCCATGGTCCCTGTGTGTGTGTTGTAAAGTAGTCAACGTTCCAAGCTACGTAAATTGCCAGCGCTATATAAATACCTGTAATAAATAATAATAAAACAATATTATCCCAATTTGGCTGCACAAGTGGAAATAAACTTTAAATTATATATTTTTTTAACCACCTCACGGCCGGACGGGAGCCTTATAGGAACGGGAGGGCATCTTAACACGTCCTGCCCCTCCCCCCTCTTGTCCTAGCGCGCACACCAGTGGGGAAACTGTCAGCCATGTAAACAGCCAGCGATGGCTGAAGAGATGGACTAGTATGCTGCGCTTGGTGTGATTAAGCGCAGCATACTGATTGGTTTGAGTAAGCGCAGCATACTAGTCCATCTCTTCAGCGTTTATACATACATTGCTGCAGCTGGTGGCCAATATTACTATTTTTCTCCCAGCGCAACTATTTTGTTTGAATTATAGCCAGCGATGGCTGTTTACATTCAACTCTAGAGACGCCCGATCGCTTGTAGTAGCTGCGGGTGTGTGCCCCCCGCCACCTCTGTCGCCGCCGCTGCCGGTCCCGAGGTCTGCTGTGCTCTGTGCGGCTGGGACCGGCACGTCAACGCTGTCAGTGGAGATCTAAGGGAGTTCAGTATACGATCTCCCTTTGATCTCGTCTCTGGTCCCCTAATGCAGAAAGTGATATGTATTATATATTCAGGTCAAATTTAGCAGGGTCAACATGCATCGGTTAACTTAAAAATCTTTCAAGATTTGTATTCTGACAGCAATGCCAGCCACTGTCAGAATACCCGAATAGTGCTGGCAGCTGATTGTTGATCTAAAGGTCGCTTTCTGTGAAGGGAAAAGGGTCACCAACGGGGTGAATTTTGGCTGATTTGGCAGCCAATTTATTTTGTGTGTACCCAGCTTAAGGGAGCTAGAGTGCTGTTGATTGAAGCAGTGTGCAGAGGGGTATGTCCAACTGTAGGGCTGCAGTAAAGGCAGTGGTCCGACTCTCAGAGGTGCTGCCAGCAAAAGGTATTTTAATCCTTTCTGCAGCATTTATGAAATTACAAAAAAAAAGAGAAGCATCTATATTATTGTATATGCTACCGGACTGCAATACAGTCATAAATACAAAGGCTTCGATTAGGCTTTAAATCTGCATACAGAGGTTCATCTTGATGACTGGTCCTCTTTAAAAATGTCCTTTTTTGGACTGCATTATCTTTATTGTATTTCATCGGGTTTGATGGCCAGCTTTTAACAATGGGTCTATACTCGAAGCTGTCACAATTACAACCCATTCAGCTCAAGATCTGTTGTTACATCATACGCGGCCGCTTGTGCTGACAAAACAGATATTATTTTACCATCTGTGAACTTTCTTTCTGAATTAAACTTCAATTTCTCCCCAGTTCTGCGGAAGTGGAAATGTTCCAGGGACCGCAATGCCACAGCTTCCGACATAGCAGTGAGCACACGGGCACAAAAAAGTGCTCCTGCCACAAGAGTAAATTTAACTTCTCTTCAAAAAGCATTTTTTTCTAAAATGAGGAAGTTTAGAAGAACTTTACAGAAATCTTTAGAACCCATTCACAACTGCCTGGCTAGCTGTGGTGCGTGAAATGCACGCATGTTTACCTGTGTCATGTGTTAACGCAGAGCCGTAGCCAAAACTAATTGATAGTGTTTGCACATGTCTAGTAATATGTGTGCATGAGCGTGTGTGCCTGTGTGTGTGTGTGTGTGTGTGTGTGGGGGGTTATTTATTTTTTATTACTATTGTTTTTTTTTACTGTTGGGGGTTAACATGCATCGGTACAGGTGGGGGAGACCAGCAGGGATCCGAAGAGAAGCTGGAGCCTGTGCTGTTCCCCTTCTCCCTGCCGAGGCGCTGCTGTGTTGGCCTCCTGGCGCCCTGCTGCCAATGGCGCCCTGTGCTTACCATGGCAACAGGGGCGAGGGGTGCAGCCAGGCCGGCCTTCGCTGCGCCCCCTCTCAGCTGCGCCTGTGCCTCAATCGCCCCATGGTTGCTACAGTCCTGTTTTAACATGCGCTGCAAATGGATGGGCTGCCCAATGCACCACAAGATGCCTGTAGCATGTTCAGCAGTGAACCACAATGCATTTAAGTGTGTTCCTGCGTGTTGCACTGCGCTGAGATGCAGATCTACCGCAAGGTGCGTTGGGGTGCCATTAAGAATGCATTGACACTTGACTGATCAGATGCATCTTCTTTTTTTTGGGTTGCCGACACCGGCTATGAGGAAGGAACGAGCAGTGAGAGATCTCAGGCATGGTGAGTATAAGGAGGTTGGAAGGGCCCCTTTGCCTAGACACTATCACTTTGCCCTGCATAGGTAGGGTGACAGTGTCTGTTTAAACAAAAGAGCAATTTTCTATTTTGGCCGTGAACTAGAAACCTGAAAGAAGTAAAAAATGTCAGCGATAAAAAGCATTTTCCTGGGCAGGCGGCCCACAGCTCCTCTTTAGCCATTTGCTGCATCAGGTTTGATTTATTTTCACCGCGTAGATAACACTTTGTCTGCATTGTTTTCTGGCCCTATCTGTGCGTTACATCAACTCAGGCAACAGAAACAATGCAATAAAGGAGAAATACACTGAAAGCAATCCGGCCTCAGCAATAGGTGCAATTTGTAAGAACAAATCCCATCATTCCACTGCAGAGCTCTCACAGAACAGATCAGTGGATGGTGGAGCTGAAACTGACGCTTTTACTTGGAATAAAATAGTTCTGTTAAACATTACATCCACGGGAAACAATTGGATCTGTTTAATGGTATAACATGGCTTGGTGCTGCTTGTTCTATGCCCTTCTGAACTATAGGATCATTCTTCTTCCTTTCTTTCTTTTTCTGCACTTCCTCCATACCTACCTCCCTTGCTCCCTCTCTTTCTTCTTTCCTCCCCCCTTCGATCTTTCCTTCCATCTTCCCTCTTATCCTTCCTGCCTCCCTCCCTCCCTCTATCTCTTCTTTCCTTCCTTTCCTTCTCCCTTCCTTCTTTCACCCCTCTCTTTCTTCCTTTCCCTCTCTCCCTTCCTTCCTCCTTTCTTTCCCTCTTTCATTCCTTTCTCCCTTCCTCCCTCTTTCTTTCTTTCTTTCTTTCTTTCTTTCTTTCTTTCTTTCTTTCTTTCTTTCTTTCTTTCTTTCCTTAAGCCCTTCCTCCCCCCCCTCTTCCTTCCTTCCTCCCCCTCTTCCTTCCTTCCTTCCCCTCTTCCTTCATTCCTTTCCTCCCTTCCTTCTTACCTCCCTTCCTTCCTTCCTCCCTCCATCTCTCTCCCTTCCAATTTCCTTCCTTTCTTACATTCTTTCTTTATAAATATATTACTTATTATTCTTAACCCCTTCATGACTGAGCTAGTTTTCAGTTTCTGTTCATAAATGACTGACACACTTTTTACATTTTTGCTGTGTGATTCTTCCACAGCAGTAATATACTTTCTTACTAAATGTACCCACACATATTATATATAGTTTTTTAGAGGACAGATAGGCCTATATAATTATATCAAACATGTGTACCCAACGCCACACTTAGTTCGGATAAAATATAAAAAAATGAGGAAATAACATGCCTATCTAGAGGCAGAGCCAGCTGTAACCACCCCCTCCCCCGTCCATTCCGCCAATCAGCGCTGGAGGATCAGAGCAGAGGGGGACAGTAGTTCTCTTTTAACTAAATTTCTTCACTTACTACGAGGTGTAAAATCTGATTTCACTGTGTCTTAATTGTACCGTGGTTCCATGTTCTTGTTATGTGAAGGCAGAGGAAGTGGAGGAGAACTTGTAATGAAGTGTACAGTCCTGAGATCCTTGATCTGAAGCCAGGCAGTAAAAGTGTTATTTATGACATGACACGAGTGGGGCCCCCTTGTAGACATGTACATGGTACTTCCCAGAATCGAGGCACTGTTTTTAGCACACAGAGGGACATTCAGTCTGACATGGTACCACCGGCATGAGCAGAGACGGGGCATTCTGAGTGTTCTGAGGGATAAGCTTATACCGTGAAAATACAGAACACTCGGCTTCTGTGAATCATCTAATAGCTTGGCCTACAGTATGCTTCAGTTCAGCAGCAGAAGTAATTTTGTGAACATGTATACATGATGAATGCTACTGAAAGCATCAAATTCTTAACTATATCCCATGTCAGCTAGGAAAGCAATGGTGCTAACATCTAAATCTGAACTGCAGGCAGATACAAGAAACAGTGAAACACCAATGGATGCAATTGTCACAAAATCACTTTAAATTCAACAAGACTGCCACATACCTTTCGGAGCTTGAGGTGACGAGGGAGGCCTCTCTTGCAACTCCAGTCCCAAAACCCCTGAATAGTAGAACAGGAAAGTCAGGGCTCAATGGGGCAAGACTGCAGGCTGAACTCCAATGACAACCTTCTGGATGTAGATAACGCAGGAGACGCACATCAGGGAAGCAGTTCAGGCAAGACCAAGGCTAGGTTCAAGATGAGTCAAGCCGTGCGGGCGATGAGGTACCAGGCAGCAGGCAAGATCGTGGTCAAAGAACAGGACGAGGCAGTATAGGAACAGCAAGCGAAGAGCGGAGTCAGGGGACAAGCTGTGGTCAAGGATAACAGGAGATCAGCAGTATGGTCAGGTCGAGCCATTAACAGTAGGGATGCACTGATACCGTTTTTTCGGTATTGAGTATCAGTACCAATATTATGCTTTCTGCCGGTACCGAGTACCGATAACAGTGCTTCCGCTGGCATGGGTTGGGTGGCATGTAATGACATGTTTCCGGCTTCCTGATTGCCCGGGAAGCTGGCTCCATGTTGTTTGGCTGGATCGATTGTGATTGGCAAGAAACTGGTTTCCCAGCCAATCAGCCTTGAGGCGGCTTCCCTGGTTCCTGATTGGCTGGTAAGCAGGCTCCGTGCTGATTGGCCGGGAAGCCAGCTTCCCGGCCAATCAGCAAGGAGGCGGCTGTTTGGCCGGCTCAATGCTGATTGGCAAGGAAGCCGGCTTCCCAGCCAATTAGCATGGAGCCAGCTTTCCGGCCAATCAAGAGCCCAGGAAGCTGATCATTACTCGTCACCCGGCTTCCTGATTACTCAGGAAGCCAGCTCCATGTTTGCCTATGGCACTGCCGGTCAGAGGACATTTTCCACTGAGCGGAAGTTCCTGTATCGGGGAAGGTATCGTAGCATTTAAGCATTTGGGCTCAATCACAGGCTACGTGGAGGGAGGTGACCTCTCTGTGTTGCTTAAGACGAAAATCAGGTCAGGCAGAGATGTGTCTCTCTCAGGACTGTTGGGGCAGAAATACGAAATCCCCTAGCATGTGATACAGCTCCTGTATATGTATTTCAATTGCGTATTCAATTGTTTGCCTGGAGTTCAGATTTAAATGTACTTTTCAAAAGGAAACTATAATGGTGTTGGGTCACTTTATTTATGTTATTTATTTGTGTTATGTTTTCTTGTTCATTGTTTTAATAAATGTGCTGTATATGCTTGTAAATAAACATTTAAAATGCGACAAAGGATCCTCAGAGCACTATGGATAATCAAAAGAGGCAGCACTAGAGGTCTGCTTGTAAGCTGACCTTCTCTGATTGATATTACATTACTATATCTGTAATAATGAGAGGATTGTACTTGATGGTCAGGAGGCACTGAACACATACTCTATACATCACATATCCATGAACAATAATTTGAATTGTGTAAAGTGAACCAGCAGTAAGAATGGTGGCAATCGAACTACTAAAGTATATTAGCTTGGTTGGCCAAGGTCTTTATAGAGTGGTTGCCGCCTCCCACCTGGCTGACATCTTGGCCTCCCACCACCTCCCACCTGGCTCACAGGTTTTCCCATCTGGCATAACCCACCACTTCTCCTTCTCCTGGCTGCCTAGGATAGACAGTGTTCAAACCTAGTTTACAGCTGATAATGAGATCTACCAGCTCAGTACAGTGGTACCTCGGTTCACGAGTGCTTCTGTTCACGAACAGGAAGCTCGGCAAAATTTTGCTTCCGTTCACGAACTCCGCATCGGGTGACGAACACAACTGCAGCCATCTTCCCTGCTCTGACACATGGCCGTAGCTTCCTCTAGTCGAGATTGCGGTCTGATCACAGTTTGATTCGGTTCACGACCAATTCGGTTCGCAACCAGAATCGTGGAACGAATTAAGTTCGTGAACCGAGGTACCACAGTACATATGGTTTCATTATTGTAAACATTGCCTTCCCACCCCACCCCTTGCATTCCAGAGGAAAATTCAGTTTAGAGAAAAGCTTTTCTTTCTGAAAATAGCAAGTAATATGTAAATAGTAATTGTTCAACATGTGTTAAGTCGTGCAATGCGGATGGGAACATGTAACAAATATAAAATAGGTGTTATCCCAATTTGGCTGCGCAAGTGGAAATACACTTTCGGGTCGGAGGTTTTTTTTGGGAGAATGACAGGGTCTCTTTAGCCCATTCACTCCTAGCAGCCAAGGCGCGTTCTCTAAGTGAACTCAAGGGGATTCAATAATGACTCGCAGAGCCCGGATGATATAAGAATTCAGAATACAGTGCGTGAAAATTACATACACAGTACTTCCTGTCTGCAATTATGACAGCAAGTTACATAGTAGTTGAGGTTGAATAAAGACACGGATCCATCAAGTTCAACCTTTGTGTGTCTGTGTGTGTTTGTGCATGTGTGTGTGTACACGAGTCCCTGTGTGGTCTTAGTATTTAAGAGAACCTGTAACCCTGTATGTTACGGTCTCTTAGGATGGTATCTAATTGATTCTTGAATTATTCAAATATTGATTCAATATTCTCTGCTGATACCACTGCTTGTGGCAGAGAGTTCCAAAATGTAACCACTCTGACTGAAAAGAAGCCCCTACGCCGCTTGTGGATAAATCTTTTCTCCACCAATTTTAGGTGGTGGCCTCTAGTACTTGATAGGGGGTTTACAGTTAAAAGTTTATTGCTGATGTTGCCATCGCCACTAAACTTCTTGTACATCAAAATCATGTTTCCTCTAAGGCCCGGTTCACACCTGGGCGTTTTGTAGCGCGTTCCTACGCTCTGCAAAACGCTCAAACACCAAAATCCCATTATTTCCTATGGGTATGGTTCACATACCCATAGGCTGTATGAACGCGCTACAAAACGCCCTACGCCCAAAGAAGTACAGGAGCTTCTTTGGGGCGTATTTGCGAATCGCGGTAAAAACGTGCGGCACGAAACGCGCGACAAACGCACGTATTCGATACGCCTAGGTGTGAACCCAGCCTTAATCTCCTCACTTCCAGCGTTAACAAATTTAAATTTAGCAACCTTGTTGCATAGCTTTGGTCCTCCAGCCAGGGCCAGGTTCTGCAATGCGCTCCCTCCCCGCCAACCGAACAACAAAAATCAATGGAGAATGGCAACCGGATGGCAGGGGCCGCAGGATTAGTTCTAATTTTTTTTGTTTCTTTATTTTTTCTTACTTTTTTAATTTATATTTATTTTTTAAGGTGGGGGGGTGGAGCGTGGGGAGGACGGATGGCACGCCGCAATCACTTGTTAACGAGCGAGTGGATTCCCCACACACTTTGCCTTCCCAAAGCAGGACTAAATGTAGAAGGCAACTTACCGCCCGGGGCACCGAACTGTATGTTCCGGGCTTCGGGGGACTCCACGCCGCTGCCGCCCCGAGGCCTGGCTTTGGTGGCCTTGTGGGGAATCCGGGCCTGCCTCCAGCCCCTTAATTAGTTTAGTTGCCCTTCTCTGGACTCTCTCTAACTTAATATCTGTAAAAAATATGTCAACTGGACTTGCTGTATTTTTCTTGAAGACGTTTCACTGGACATCCGACCAGCTTTCTCAATTCAGAATGACTTGTACAAAAAATCTCTGGGAATAAATATGGTGAATGTTGCTCCAATCCACATAATCTTATGGTCGCAACCAGGTGTTGATAGCATTTGCATAATTTAAGCTAGGAGGTGTTAATAACCTGCCCAGAGAGAGGTGTTAAAACTGCATTTTATGTGGAAGACAATAGATGTCTCCCCCCCTCCCACCTCTATTCAAGCTTGGCTTCTCCATTTTTACATAAATGGCCTCTTTCACACCTCTTTTATGCATTGCTGCCTAGCAAAGTATTTCTTTACATTTTTGCCCAAACACGTGCAGTCATCATGTTTCAGAACATCTAGCTCCAGCTTTCTCAGCCCCACTTCCCTGAACTTCCTGTCCAGTACAAAATCAAAGCAGTCCCCAGTAGCCGTCCCTCTACCAGCATGAGGAAGGAGGAGTGGGGAGCAGGGGAGTGGATTGCATTGCTGTACCTGTGTGTTTGTAGAGACACAAACAGCTTACTAGCACACAAGAGTGACTCCATGGGACCCTGCAAGGGAAAGAAGTTACCCTAAAACAGGATATCAGGGCCAGTGCTCGGGGACCAGCTGATTCTGCAGAGACAGTGGCGTAACAATCGCCATAGCGACCCAGGCGGCTATGGGGACAGGGGGGCTCGGCCAAGACATGCCTGATGACGTGCGGGCCGCCTGGGTCACTATGGCATCTCATGCTGCTGCCTGTCACTGGGACAGTGAGAGAGTCTATGGTGGGCTCTGCAGGGTCACCCTCAGGTGGGCTGTGTGGGATCTGAAGTGGGCTCTACGAGCGGTGTAACTAGAAATCACAGGGCCCCATGCAAAATTTTCCTATGGGGCCCTGTGATTTCTAGTTACGCCCCTGTGCAGAGAGCTAAAACTTTTAAACATTAAGGAGCAGCGTCCATTGTAAGTGATTTCATCAGCATTTGAAATAGCTTAAAAACCTTTTGACTTTAATATCCCTTTAAAAAATACATTAGTAGTAAATGAATATAAAATGGCGGCAAAAACGGTCTTCCTCCTATGCAAGCTTTTTTTTTTAACTTTATCTATTCTCATTTAAATGCCGATTTTAAAGTAGAATTATAAGGACGACATAAGTCTTCTTGTGAAGCGGGCCGTAGATGGGGTTTTTTTTTGTCCTTAAAGCCGCCTCCGACCAGCAGCTCCGACTATAAAGGGTTCTGTGCATTAACAGACTCTGATGGTCAAACAAAGGGCAGCGAGAGAGGCACAAATCTTGTTCCTTTTACTCCATAATCTGGTTTGTCAGCTCCCGTTTAATAGCGGCCCTAACATGTCCTGCCCGTTGATCCATACAAGTGGCCTTTCACGGGCACGGCCGCTTCCTCGCAGTTTAATAGCTTCACAGAAATTCTTTCATCTTCTTTTCTTTCTTTTTTTTTTTTTATTGTTGACCTCCATCTTTCCTCTTTTCCCATCTTGAGGCTCAAAGAGGAATTTGCGTTTCGGTAAGGACTGCGCAGGCCCCTGACCCGCGTGTCTTATGGAGAGGCACTTCTTAAGACCTTATTGATGCCTTCCATTCTCCTCCTGTGGGCCAAAGCGGCCCTTAACTGGACAGGAAACACACAAGCTCAGCTGGGGGCCCGATTGTTGGCTGTTTCATTAGCAAGACAAAGGCCTTCTTGGAATTTTAGCTCATACAACAGGGCTCCTCTTAGGAAAGTTTCTGAAGGAAGTGGCAGCTCTCACTGAGAATGGGATTCCTTCCGTTAAATAGGCAATAAGGATAGATTATTTTAATGACAGAAAAAGCCTCGGAGGGTGGACGGTACATTTTTTTCTGGTAGGGGGTGGGGGGGATGTTATTGATCTATTGAAATCCGGTCATTGTTAGGAAAATGAGTAACATTATGCAGGTGCGGCAAGGCATCATGGGTATCCGAGTAGAATATGTTATGTGTTCACTGTGGGAAAAAAAAAGAAGGTTGAGGAATGTAAACTTGAACTATAGACTGCATTGGACTGAATAAAAACGTAGCAATATGTAGCAATAAGAGGTTAACTCACATTTTGAAGCTTAAAGGAGAACTATGGGATAAGTGTTTTTCCTCATAGTTCTCTTTAGGGTCACGGGAGGACATAAACTAGCGTCCTCCCGTGACCCAAAGCTCAGTATTTTGTGAGCTACAGCTTGCGGTATACTTAGACGCCGCAGCCGGGACATTTCTGTTGAGATCTACCCAGCTGCGTGAGTGACAGCTGGCTCTGCCTGTCTAGAAGCAGAGCCAGCTGTACCCGCCCCTTCCCCGTCCGTTCTGCCAGTCAGCACTGGAGGATCAGAGGGGGGAATCCCTGCAGGGAGCCGTGAGTGACAGTCGACGTCGGTATGTGTTTGCTCACTTCCCGATCTATTGAGCCGACCTGTGACAGTTTCATTGTCACAGTTCGGCTCCAACTATGAGGCCAGTGAAAAGCACTCACCTCATAGTTCTCCTTTAAAGGGTATCTATGTTCAAAAACTAAAAATAAAACTACATTTCTAGATTGAATTCCCATAGGTTTTATCCCACTCCTAATAACCAAATAGTGAAGTATATCACCAGTGTGCTGGTGATATACATTACTATTTGGATTTGAAGTGGCGCCATCCACTATCACTGCAGCACCCACTTTAAAGGGACATACCAGTAAGGAGTTCGGTGTAAAGCTCTTTTGGAACTCCTAATAACCAGATACATCTAGATGTTTGTAAACTTACTTATTGAAGATGCCCATAGGATTGACTCCCTCGATGCACTGACACATGTGTGTCACCACTCTCACAGAAGCTGCTGTCTGAACTACAACTCAACGTCTGAACAATGTAACATTATCAATGGTTGCTGGAAGCAATGCATGCTGGGATATGTGGTCTTCAGAAGTGGCGATTGCACCACATCAAGCAGCAGGGAAAGAGACGCAAAGCACACTGGGAATCCAGGAAGTTGTTGGAAGTGATGGACAGGCTGAAGGCATCACTCAATACATAAAAGGGATTTTTACAAGTAAGCTTTGATTGTATTATGAACAACAACTCTAATGTGTATTTCTATTACAATGCTGATGTTATAACTATGCTTGGGGAGGGAAATGACCTGTAAGAGAAAGTGAAGCTGCAGCAGAGATAAATCAGATTGCCTCATCTGCCAGACAGAGTTGTGCTGTGTGGTTGTCAGTCCACTTATATCAGATTAGTCCACTTACATCAGATTAGTCCACTTATATCAGATTGGTCCATTTATACTAGATCGGTCCACTTACATCAGATCAGTCCACTTACATCAGATCAGTCCACTTATATCAGATCAGTCCACTTACATCAGATCGGTCCACTTACATCAGATCGGTCCACTTACATCAGGGCAGTCCACTTACATTAGATCAGTCCACTTATATATGTGAGTGACACTTTCCCCCACATAGAGTTCATACCGTGGCAAAAGGAAGGGAAGTGAGGAAACAGCGCCTGATTCACGCCAATCCAAAATAATTGGCAGCCCAGAAATGCAGAAAAATTTCAAGAGAGGAACCCGGCTATTGATGACAAATCTCCCTCTGAATAAAGATGCACCAATCAGTGGAAGGTGATATCTCTAAATCCGGGTACACATGGAGCACATTTTGGCCAATTCAGCTGCAAGCACCGTTCGGGTATTCTGACAGTGGCCGCCTCCAGAAAACAAAGCTCACAGCAGGAGATTGGTCCATTCATGCTGTTCATTGTGAATGGAGGAATCTGTTATATTTTTTCCGTTCAGCCTGCAGGTTGGATGAAGAAAATATAACAAATTATACCCTACTTAAGTTCCTACTGGAAACATAGCTTGCTGATAGTTCTGCTCAGAAGCATCAGGACCAACTGACAGCTGTCTTTAGAGACATCATGACCTAAAAAATAAAAGATAGGGGCCAGCAATACTGTTTGACAAAAAATGTAATAACCATTTTGATAAAGACCAAAGAGCTGAAATAATTAAAAGGAGGCAGCCACAGGGCCACAATTTGACCAGTACCTTCCAACTGTCCTTCACTTGGAGCGACTATCCTTCATTTGTAACCAAAGTTGTCCCTCTTTTTTTGTCTGTGTTACATTTATCTCTGAAAAGGTTCTCTTTATATCACCAAAAAAGTAAACCTTTATTTTATCACTTAATTATCTTGTTTACTATTTTGAAAAGCCAATATAAAGGTAACGTAATGGTGAAAAAAAAAATTATTCAACCTATCATAGTTGGCTTATAAATTTCACATAACCAGGGCAGGGTTGGGTCCATTGCCTCAATACATTGTGGTGGAAGCAGGGGCGTCCCGAGGCCGGGTGTCACCGGGAGCTGAGACCGGAGGCCCCCCCGCAGTGACATCATCACGCACGCGTGCGCGAAGACGTTATCGCGCATGCGCGGCCATCTAATTGATGCCTGCCGGCGGCCATTCTAGTTATGGACGTCGGCAGAGAGAGGAGGGGATGTTCACCCGGCGGGATGAGGTATGCCACTGGGTCCCCTCCTCTCTCCTGACACTGTCGGGCTCACGGTCCATGACCGAGTGCCCGACTTTTTAGAGGTTGTCACCTGGATGCGGGCCCCACCCCCCTTGTGACGCCAATAGCTGGAAGGTGTCCCTCTTTCTCAGCTCAGTAAGTTAGGAGCTATGCTTTCCTGTCTTGGCCCTTGCAGGAAGGGAAAATGTTTGCAAAAGACATAAGTGGTTAGAAAAATACTGAACAAGGTTTTACGTAATCTCTACTCTATCCAAAACATAACAAATGGGCTTTAGATATACTGTAAGCTCTGTTTGCTTTAATCACCCAATCAAAAAACACAGATTTAAAAAAAAAAAAAACTACCTGGTACATTATTGGGTATTCAAAGGGAACATAGGATCTTCTTGTTTACTATCATTCACTAGAGAACGACCTCTACACCCTTAGTGAATAAAACCTGTTACCTAACATATTCATTGTGTTGTCACTGGAACAAACTATTGTTACATCATCAGTGGATAAGAGCTGCCGTACTATGGTCTGTGGATTTCTATTAGATGAGGACATGTGGACCATAGGAAGTCCTTAAAGAGCCTCTATTAGTGAAGACAGAGAGCAGGGCACCATTATCTCTGCAGGGATCTGACTACTTAAAGAGCTCCTAATGATTTTATCCACGTGCTGGCAGAGCAGGCTGGTGGTTGCTTTGGAAGAGACCTCACAAAAAGTCCCAGCGGAGGGGAAGAAAGAAAGATATAGGAAACAATTAGCATTCAGCAGATAAGATGTTGCAGAAAGATTGTAACAACATCCCCTTAATAATGGAAAGGGTCTAATTAGACAGAGAACAAGACTCAACTCTTCCTTCATGTTAGGCTGACACTAGACCAGCCTTTCTCAATCTTTTTAACACAGAAGAACCCTTGAAAGAATGTCTAAGGGAACCACTACTTATTTGTTGAATCTACAGCTCGGTACATACGTATAATTAGTAAGTTTTAGATATAATCATAAATAAAAGAATAAGGAATGTGGAGTACCTAGTGTTTTTGACACCCAGGGTGGATAACTTTTAACCTTGCTTTGCTCTATAAGACAATATATGAATTATATATGAAATTATTATAATAATGTTCAGAAAAGAAATACAGAAAGTCAAAATTAAAATCCCTCCCTTACATTGGCGTTCAGTGGGGAAATGCCTCCTAACATTGGTGGTCCATGGAAAAG
Organism: Nanorana parkeri; assembly: GCF_000935625.1. Classification (NCBI taxonomy): domain Eukaryota; kingdom Metazoa; phylum Chordata; class Amphibia; order Anura; family Dicroglossidae; genus Nanorana; species Nanorana parkeri. The sequence goes on from NW_017306283.1 coordinate 2,532,954, forward strand.
TGTCTTCTTATATTAGTCATCAGTGGTAGAAGGACCTCTTACATTGGTGGTCAGTGGTGGAAGGACCTCTTACATTGGTGGTCAGTGGTAGAAGAACCTCTTACATTGGTGGTCAGTGGTAGAACAACACCTTACATTGGTGGCCAGTGGGAGAATGGGTCAGCCTGACCTTGGCTAAAGTGAACCCTCGGACAGCTTGGACTGGGCCAACTTGGCCCGAGCCAAAGTGAACCCTTTGCCAAGGACCTTTTACATTGGTGGTCAATGTAGAAGGCCCCTCCACAATTGATGTTCAGTGGTAGAAGGACCCCTTACATTGGTAGTCAGTGTAGAAGGCTTCCCCTAACATTGGAACTTCTGTGGAATTGACTGAAAGCTGTATGAGATTGTTAACCCTGAATCCTTGTCTTCTTGGACTGAGGCAATTCACAGAGATTTCCTGCTTTGTAAAGGGTCTCTGAGGGTGCTCAGTTAAGGTATATCATTGTTTTTCTTCTTGCACCATTTGTTACCTATTTAGCCCAAAATCAATTGATGGCAAACTCTAGTTCCCTCGGTTACTTTGCCTTGTCACAATCACATACCTTGCAACTGTCTTTCATTTGGAACTAAATTCCTGTGTCCCTCTTTCCTTCTCAGTCGTTCTTCTTTGTGGTCCGATGTACAGATATTTATGAAAACATTCTCTCCAACTACCAAAAGTATTATTCTGCACCAAAACCCTCATCGTATCTCCTAATTATCTCGTTTGCTATTTTAAAAAGTCAATATAAAGAAAAAGTAATGGTGGGAAAAAACAATTAAAACTATTTTTGTAGGTTTTTAAGCTATTTCAAATGCTGATGAAATCACTTACAATGGACGCTGCTTTTTGATGTTTAAAAGTTTTAGTTTCGTGCAGAATCAGCTGGTCCCCTAAGCCCCGATATCCTGTTTTAGGGTGGCTCCACAAACACCCAGGCATAGCAATTAGGAGGCGCACCGAAATCAGTGGCGTCACAAGGGGGGTGCGGGTGGTGGACCGAACGCCCGACAGTATCAGGAGAGAGGAGGGGACCTGGTAGCGTACCTTATCCCGCCGGGTGACTGCCCCCTCCTCTCTCCGCTGGCGTCCATCACCAAGATAGACGTCGGCAGGCGTCAATAAGATGACAGCATATGCGCAATGACATCATCGTGCACACGCTCGGTGACGTCACGTGCATGCGCAATGACGTTACGGGGGGGTGTCACACGGTCTCCACTCCGGGTGACACCTGGCCTCGGGACACCCCTGAGTAGATGGACAGCTGCTGGAGACTATTCTGTCCCTTGTGATCTTGTACTGGACAAGAAGTTCAGGGAAGCTGAGAGCGCTGAAGCTGTTTGGAAACATGATGACTGTAAGTGTTTGGGCAAAAACGTAAAGAAATATTTAGCTGGGCAATGTATATTTGTTTGATTGGATTTATTATTGAATAAAGCTTGAGGGTTCAATACTACTTTAACACCACTTTAATTATCAACATAACTGGGGGTATGGAAGGTGGGGTGTCTGCTAAATACATTGTGATAGAAGGTGTCCCTCGTTCTCATCTCACACAGTTGGGAGGTCTGCCATCGCAGTGCCTAGTTTAATGTCAGCTCATTATACACCCTAACAATTCACACAGCTTGGTCCCTATGGGCCCCTGGAGGTGGGACAAAGAGCTGAAGAAGTTTGTACAGAAAAGCCTGCAGTTTCAGAATTCAGTGTCAGCCGTACTGCAGGTGGGAACACAGATGTGTTTGTATTTTTTTCCTTGTAATCAGATCAGAAATTCTGTTCAGCTGCAAATTTGCGGTGGCAGCTGGGAAAACCACATTAAAAGGTCATCAATGTATTTGTATCATAACCATTCCATTACAGTGTATGTGAACGATGATGTTGCTTGACTGCGGACTCCAAGGCCAGCCATACACCAGTAGAATTTAGTTTGAAATTTTTTGCCACATTTGTTTGACTTCCTAACACTTAAAGGGGTCAAATTGATGATCGATTTAGAAGGATGTATCAAAAAATAAATATATTGAAAGGCAGTATGGAAAATTTTTCATAAACCATCAAGTCTCTGATGGGATTATCGAATGTTCTGACCAGATTTTTTGTAGGATCGTTCATACAATAATCTACTTGTGTGGTGAGCTTTAATCCTTCCACTGCCAGCGAGATTAGGGCCGGTTCACACCATAAAGAGTGCGTTCCAGAGCGTTCGGCCTATACAACGTACTGGAACGCAACCCGGCCGGCTCACTGTGTTTTGGGGCGGAGCAACCGAACGTGTGGCACATTAGTGCGATCTGCAAAAATGCTGCCTGCACTATTTTTGCAGATCATCACTGGACCGGAATGCAGGCACTAATGCGTTTGGTGCCATCGATCACATTGCGGGAGGGGGGCGTGGCTGCGGTGCCATTGACTTCAACGCACTGCCACGCCCCCTCCAACCCCAAAACAAAGTGAGCCGGCCAGGTTGCATTCCAGTGCGTTCCAGAGACAGAACACTCTGGAACGCAGCCTTTGTGGTGTGAACCGGCCCTAAGGCATACAGTGCTTTAAAGTGCTGTAAACAGACTAGCTGACGGTCCTTGCAACCAATGACTGCAGAATAGGTGGACACCTGATTCCATTGGTTGCTAGGATGCCAGCAGTCCTATCAACCAACAAATGAAGAGGAGGAGGCCTATGCTGAGCTACAGTATGGCTTGCAGTGGATGCACCAGCCTTGGAGGCCAGCCATAACCGAGCACATCCGGAACATGGGCAGGACAAGGACAATCAAAAGGCCAAATCTACTGGATAGAACAACAGGTAATACAACTGTTACATGGAACTCATGAATGGGGCTTTCTTTTATTGCAGAAAGACTTATTCTGTCTCTATATATGTGTAGCGCTACCCCCGCAAGAGCCGCTGTAATATACGGGCCTTCTGTCCCACACCAGTAATGACTCACCCTCACCAGGATCCAAGTGACACCAATACACCGTTTACACTTTTTGGATGGGCTTTAATAAAACTAGCAATAAGCCCTGAGAAAAGGTAAACTGATTAAAAGGGTAACAATATAAAATGCAATGATATAATACAACCGCTCAGCACAATAAACAGGATTTGTGTTCGTTCACTTTAACCGCCAGTGAGAGGCCTTGCCTGAAATGCACTGAGCGAGTGGTGAACAAAACTGCCAGTTGCACAATATAGAAATACTGTTCAACAATTGCCCAAAAGTAATATGGCTGACTATAAGAGCCTATCTAGGTCTTGTTGGTTCTAGCTAACCACTGGCCAGTGGGAATTCTACACACACTCAAAGTCTGCATGCGTTGGGGCCCTTTAAATTCTGTGGTCGGGTACTCAGCCTTTTGCAATGCAATATTTGTAGTCCACAGGATGGAAAGGGATATCTTCGCAAAGAGTCACAGGGTAACAAACATTAACAGATGTGGTGATCCACCTTCAGATAGAGCTGCATTGGCAGTAAATAGGATCTAGCAGGAATAAGCAAGATCAATTCACCATTTGATGCACTTGATATATCTTCCGTCCAGCAATTGGTAGCTTGATTGCTGCCTCAGCCGACTGGATGGCGATGGGAGCAACACAGGCCACAGAATCCTCCAAACAGGATGATGATGACTGCAGTACAGAAATCCGCCTCTAGATGTCACTGCACTGTTAGCACATCTTCAGAGATCACGCAAAAAAGGATAGAATAACACATTGAAAACAATGTACATACATTACAGTGTCTCCCATTGGCTGTCCCACAATATGACATAGTCACATTCCGCCCAAGGGGGTACAGGCAAGGCTAGACACCTGGGATTAACCAGATAATTGCCACTACAAATCCAGCCAGGCTGTCTACAGCCCTGGCTATCACTAAGGCCTTGTTCACACCAAATGCAGAGCAGATCCGGTCAGGTTTCTGCACACGCAGTGCAGTGGGTTGTGCCGCGTTTTTGACGCGTTTTTGATGCGTTCCGGGCTGGTTTTGGTAAAAAGTTTAACATGGGGTTTCAGGCACTTGCATGCGTTTTTGATGCGTTTTTGATGCGTTCCAGAGCAGATCCAGAGCAGGTAAAATAGGGCTTGCCACGGTTTTTTCACCTGCTCTGGATCTGCACGCTGCAATGTGAACTGGAGCTCAAAATACCATTGGAATACATTGGACGCAGTTTTGATCCGGTCTGCACCTGCTCTGCTCTGGATCTGCTCCGCGCTTGGTGTGAACAAGGCCTAAATGTCTAGTAGCCACATCACAGAAGGTCATGGGGGCTACACGTGTTTATACGCGTTTTGTCGCGTTCCGGTGCGTTCCAGACCAGAAAAAATCGTGCCTGCAGTATTTTTTTTTTAAAGCACTGGAACTGACTCCACTGGTGGGAACTACAGCCCTAAAATACCATAAGAATACATGGGGATGCATTTCTAGTGCGTTTAAAAAACGTTATGGTCTGCTTCTGGTCTGGTGATTGTGGAAACAAGCCTTTATGGTGAGACTTCTGGGAAACTCGGCTCCTCTGTGGTTCGCTACTTTGCAAGACAACGACAACTAAATATAAATCTACCTTGTGTAACATGAAAGTATCTCTTGTATCAGAAAGCTGCAGCCATAAAAGTACAATAAGAAACATATACCAAGTGAAGACTTTTTTTGAAACCTTTGACAGAAAAATAAGATTCTCCTACACTTTTGGGACTTTTAACAGCCATTGAAGGTGGTGTCAGTAGCAATGTTAGTCCAGGGTCACCATGACCCAAGCTGGGCATTACACACAGAGCATCACTTGGATTCCCCCATTAATTCCACACTCAGGATCTCCAACCTCATGATACTGTAAAATACAAATAATTCCCATTGGGAAGAGCTTTCAATGGAAACCATATTCTTTGTCAGGTTAAAGGGAGACTACCTTAAATCACCTTTTTTCTTAAATACTGCTTCCTGCTCTCACACTGCAGTGCTCTATGCTGGCAGAGATTAGTAGTAGCCACTCCCCTCTTTACAAAGAGGTCCTCACACAGATTTGTATTGCAGAAGAATAGAGCAGCCTGCCTGACCAGGCTTGTTACTGACTGGTGATTACTTAGGGGTGTGTTTATAAAGAATTTGCAGGGGAGCATAGGAAATAAATATGCTCAACAGCTCCATCTAGTGGCCATAATGTAGTATTTTCTTGATATTGCATTCGACCTGGAAAGAACATTTGCTAATTACATTCATTTTTACCTCCATTCACACTAAACGAATGAACATGTAATTTCTCAGGGTGGATGGCTCTGCAAATTGTTTATAAATGCACTCCTTAGTGTACTGGGTCTAACTCCAGTGCCTATTAGACCGCACAGTCATATTTAGACACCCTGTACAACTGCTGTAACAGTAAAAGTGAAAGGAAAGCTATAAAAATGAAGGTTATCAGTACAAATAATATCTGTCTGCATGTCTATCTCTGTGACTTGGGCTTTCATTTGGCTATAGCAAACCAAACTAAATGTCCATCTATACATTTCTTAAAGTATCAAGCCAATAAAAATGTGCCCATGCTTCCAGTATTAATCAATCACATTGCTCCTTTCAATGACTAACCCATGTTAGAAATAAATGGAATTATTCTAGCTTCTGTGATAAGAATGAACCCTTTAAGCCATAGCAAAAGGAGTACATGGCTGTTGGGAGCATTGCAGTAAGCTATGACTCTTATGGCATTGGCTACTGGCTAGTACCTAGAGGGGGGTGGGAGTGGAGTCTAAAGGTGCCCATACACCTTACGACCATCGCAAGACTTTTGTCTTGCGATGGTCGTATGCTTCTTGAAAGCCCGTACCATCTGCCCACCTTGGACGGGCAGATCGTACTTGCGATCATCGAAAGCCCGCCCCGCTGAGGGGCGGGCTTCCGATGACGGCAATGCAGAACGGGCAGTGTGCGCGTGCGCACACCGGCCCGTTC
>NW_017306283.1:2539162-2575733 GCF_000935625.1 Nanorana parkeri
TTACGAACATGCCACACACCCGCCGAGAATCGTACGATTCTCGGCGGGTTTTCGAACGATCGCGGGATTTCGCCTGATTCTCGTACGATAATCGAGCAGTGTATGGGCACCTTAAGGCAGGGTTCACACCATTTTCCATCTGGATCAGATCTAGAACACAGTGCATTGCATTTGTGCAGTGTTTTTACTGCAGTTCTGTCGCGTTTGGAAATTTGTTTGAATTTTTTTTTTTAGCTTAAAATGGTCTTAGAGGTGCGTTCCAGTGCGTCCCATGCATTTTTGATGCGTTTCTATGCTTTCCAGTGCATTCCAGACCAGGCAAAATGAGACATGCAGTATTGTTCTGGTCTGGTCTGGAACTGACTACGCTGGTGGGAACAGCATTGGGATGCATTTTGTGTCCGGAAACAGTCTGGTCTGGAGGTAATCTGGATGTCGTGTGAATGGGCCCTAAAGGAGGGTAGCTAATTGTTGGTGCAAGATGTCACACACTTACCTGAAGCTACAGCTGACCAACGGACAGGTTGCAGCAGTCTGAAATTTTCCCTGCTGCCATATATGGCTTTATTATTGGGGGTTTGCCTTGCCATCGAATGTATCTGACTAGTGCCCTTAGTGGACTTTGGTTAGTTCTATGTCTGTCCTGAACCTAGGATGGGCCTTGAAGCCATCGTACGCTAGGTGTACTCAGTTCATCTATGGCTAGCACAGGTTTGGTGTCCTTGCCCATCCACCTTATAACATTCTTAGAGTCATTTATGGGGTGTAAACTTGGTCAGAGGCATTCCACGTCATGGGTTAGATAATGGTTATGTCTATGAGTCTCAACAGTCATGCCATTCTCTTTTCCTTCAGCTTTATACCGTCATACAATTTTCTGTAGAATTAAACCGTTGGCTTGTTCACAGGAGGTGTTCCCATCATGAAACCGGGCATCACCTTCAATGTTTCAGTACTGACTTGAGTTTCAAGGTTTAGAAGCAATTTTCACAAGAAGAGCGATGTGGCCACATTCTGTTCACGCTTCTGTTGTTCAGAAAGTCCCTTTTCCTCCAGGCCTCCATGGTGGGACCTGGGCTGATGCAGAAGTGTACCTCTGGCCCGATCAAGCTATTTTTATTATTTGGTGTAGAGGTGGTGCATGGGTCCACCGGAAAACCGCTGACACATCGCAAAAGATTATGAATACCCAACATGTGTTATAACTATACCCAATCCAGGTGTTATGTTGATGTTGGGTTCCATGAATCAGATTCCTTATCTCGAATTACAACCAGAAATACTGTAATTTCTAAGAAGCCAGGGATTTTTTATGGACTAGTGTGCTTAAAGTGACACTAAGCTTAGGAGTCAAATATTAAAAATACATTCAAGTACCCGAACTAGTAACAAAAATGTATCTTATTTGTGTATCACTCGGCTGTAGATGCTCAAATCATCTCTGAATTGGTGCTGACACTGTCCTTCCTTCTGGAGGGGGGCTACTTTTGTTCCCCATGGTCCCTGTGTGTGTTGTAAAGTAGTCACCGCTCCAAGCTCACTCCAGGGATGGACTACAATCTCATTACCAATTATGAAACTAAACGTGAGATTGTAGTCCAACGCAGGAGGGGTGTCTACTTTACAACACACACAGGGACCATGGGGAACAAACGTAGCTACCCCCCAGAAGGGAGGACAGTATCATCACCAATTCAGGACCCATTCACACCAGGGCGTTTGCATTGCACGTTTTTTTCCCACGCTGCAACACCTGCATTTAGAAAACCAATACATTCCCATTTGGGACTGTTCACGCAAGCGCGTTGAAGCACGCGTTAAAAAATGCCTGTTGCTTAAAGTAGTCCCTGAGCTACTTTTGTAGCGCTGATCAGCTCATTTTGCCCCATAGACTTCAATTGAAATGTGCTGATTAGCGTGTTTTTGATTTATTTGCGTAGTTTTAATCGCGTTTTACAAACCTATCCCCTGTTTGCCAAGCATGTCCCCTGTAGGCAAAGCTACCTGTTGTAAGGCCCTCCCCCTATTGCAAAGTATAGTGGAATCCAAAATGGAGGTGTTAGAAAACCTTCGCCTCTGCTTCCGCTCTTCCTCCTCCCCTAGAAGCACAACCACAGTAGCTGCAGCCACCATGAAGCGTGCCCACGAGGAGTACATCTTTTCTCTTCAACACAAAACACTACAAACACTCTCCTCTCTCACGATGAGAGCCTAGACAAACAGGAAAAGGAAATGATGTCAAATCTGAGACTGCTTTTCATTGGGTGACTGTCAAAAAACGAGCTGAAACACGGCTATTGCTTAAAAACGCCTGTAAAACGCGCTGAAACGCGCACAAATGTGCTTCCAAAATCACATGTAAAACATGTTAAAATGCTGTTGCCCTGGTGTGAATGGGGCCTCAGAGATGATTTGAGGATCTACAGCCGAGTGATACACAAATAAGATACATTTTGTTAATAGTTCTGGTACTAAAAGTATCCTGAGTTTAGTGTCACTTTAAAGTTGAACTTCAGGTTGATATAAAAGAAGCACATTCATTTATCTCTCTTTATTACATTCCTAAATGTTTTTTTTTTTTCAATTGCAAGCAGTGTAAGTACCTGAATTTGGCTTAGTATCAGCCTCCTGCAATCCCCTGTACAGCAGACCTTAGACAAGAGGGGGAAGGAGCAGTACAAAGGGCCAAGCAGTTGAACCGCAGCAGAAGAAGACCAGATCTTTTGAGGTCCAAGGAACATCCAACGTTTCAGGGTACCCAGACTCCTTTCTCGAAGAGGAGGAAAGTCACACACACTCTACTATTTAGTTGAACCGCCTTTAGCTTTGATTACGGCACACATTCGCCGTGGCATTGTTTCGACAACCTCATACAATGTCACCAGGGCCGGATTTCCTACAAAGCCACCGAGGCCTGGCCTTGAAGGAGCAGGGAGTAGAGGGGGCAGCACAGCCGCCGGGCGGGTAGTTTTTGTCTATATTTAGCCCTGCTTCAGGCAAGCAGAGCTAAATGTAGAGCGGGGAAGCCGCTGCTCATTTTGTACAAGTGATCTCAGCAATGTCGTCGAGATCACTTGTAATATGCCTGCAGGTCCTCCCCCCCCTCCTCCTCCATGGTCCACCCCACACCTCAAAAAAAGTAAAACATAATAAAATAGATACAAATTTAAAAATGTATAAGCAGTAGGTCCCCCTGCACTCCGTACAGCGTCGCCGGCCCAAATCACAATGGTGGTGCTCGTAATCCGGTGTGCACATCAAACGGTAGGAAATAGGTATCACCAGCACTCAGTAGATAATATTCAGATAATCAGATAATAACGTCCATTTATTCAGACCAATCGTCACACATATCACAGTAACCACTGTTTCGGGGCCACGCAGGGTCCCTTCATCAGGGCAAAGATAAAGGGACCCTGCGTGCTCCCGAAACGTTGGTTACTGTGATATGTGTGACGATTGGTCCGAATAAATAGACGTTATTATCTGATTATCTGAATATTATCTACTGAGTGCTGGTGATTCCTATTTTGTACCGACTGAATTGGACATGTGACTTTTCTAACCAATGAGATGTGTTTTTTGGGTTAAATTCATCCGAATGGGTCTGAACACGAATTTTCCTTACGGCAACATGGGAGCCATATACAGTATATACAATACTAAAGCTGAGAGTCCCAGACGCGAATGGCATTCGAGATCCGAATTTCCAAATTGCATTCAGGAGCTCCCAAATGCCATTCGGGTCTGGGAGCCATATACATATATTACTAAAGCTGAGTCTCCCAGACCTGAAAGGCATTTGGAGCTGCTGAATGCAATTTGGAAATTCGGATCCCGAATGCCATTCGGGTCTGTTAGCCTCAGCTTTAGTAATATATGTATATGGCTTCCAGGGCAATGGCATTCGGGATCCGAATTTCCGGATTCAGCTTTAGTATTAATATCTGTATATGGGTATCCGTGGTATTCGCAGCGAATATTCGTAAACTCATCAGAAACTAATGAAATTCCTATTTCGTCTGAATCCGAAACCCCAAAACGAATTGAATTTTGGATCCGAATCCGAAATAACAAAATATCCAAACCAAACCAAATTTGTCCGCAGCTTATATGTGTAGTCCCTGGAGCCTCTCTCCCCCTCCGCTGCAGCAGTCTAAGGTCCAGTGTGCCATTACGTTCTATACACAGTGTATAAGACATGAGGATGTCGAGAGACTACCATTGCTGGAGCTGAGGAATAGGGAAGCGCTACAGCGGTGGTATGTCCCTTGACATCCTCACATTATATACACTGCATAGAACATGATTAATCAGGGACCTTAACCACTGAAGCGGAGGGGGAGAGAGACTCCAGGGACCGGTCTATGAGCAAGCCGACTCTAAAGTTTTACTTTTGACCCTAGTGGAAAACAAGCACTTAACCCTTTCAGGGGTAGCCCCACAGCGAGGGTTAATAACCTTTTTACCCGGAGTTGTTCTGTAATGACAGCTGTACAAAACATCTTTGATAGCCATTGGCTTCTTTTATAACCTCCACATCTCCAGGAATAATTAATTCATCATTATTAATAGATCTATTTATAGCGACAAAACAATGGAGTTTTTTTTAGGAAGTAATAGTGTTGACATGTTTCGGGAACACTGAAACTTCGAGACAAACAATATCTGAAGTGGCGGATTGGGAATCGACACCTCCTCCTCTGAGAAATGACAATCCTCTTAAATGTAATTGCAAACAGCGGTGCAGGAAATGCATTCTTGTCCTGATGAGCGCGCATTGCGTAATAATTGCGGGGCGAGTGGGAGTATTGGCTGGCCCGCGCCGTTACCTATCAGTATCCCCTTCCCGGCTGTTGCTGGGATTTCCTCTTACTGCTCCCTTTCCTGTTTGATTCATAAGTGACTTCACATGTGTGGCTTTGACACTTCTTCCAGGGCTGCGTGCCGATCTTCTGCCAAAGCCGAGCTTCTCACATTCATATAACTAATGACATATTCACAACGAAATCCCTGCCGCAGAATGCAATTGTGCTTTGGCTCAGATTGTCTGTCTAAACCAGGGGTAGGCAACCTTGGCACACCAGCTGTGGTGAAGCTACACAACTTCGCCTCTGAAAGTTGTGCCTGTGGCTGTAAGAGATTTGCAGTGCCTCATGGGACTTGTAGTTCCACAGCAGCTGGAATGCCCAGTTTGCCTACCCCTGGTCCAGAACTCACTGTAGTCTTATTGTCATCTGTTTCTGCATCCATACAGCTCAACTCCGACCTTCCCTTCAGTCTTGCGCAGTTGTACTGGCTCCTCTCCTGGACTGAAATGGTTTACTCTGATTTCACTGCACGCTGGGAGCTTCTCGCAATGTGCAATAGAAGCTGAAGCAAGTCAGATAAAGCCTGTTTAATTTCCTGGCTGGAGGACGTTCAGCATCTACCTGACTAGGGCTTCAAGTGAAATCCGAACGATCTAGCACCGCAATTTTCTTTTTTGGAGAATATGGAGGAGAGAGAGCGAGGAGAGGTAGCCAGGAGAAAGAGCAAGAAGAGACAGCCAGGGGTGGGAGTAAGGAGGAGATCGGCTATAGAGGACTACAAGTTCCAGCAATACATTATACAGCAATACAAAATAAATATCAAGTGACATATCTGTTCTGGAGTGGCTCCCAAATGTCTCCAGGGTCTCAGGTGGCCTGAGTGGGTTATCACCAGGACTGTGCTGGCTTGCAGGTGGGCTATGTGGGCTCTCAGGTGGCTATGTGGGCTATGCAGACTTTCAGGAGTGCTGTGTGGTGTCTCACCAGGGGTCTGGAGGGGCAGTCTGGTGTCAGGAAGACGGAGTAGATGTGCCGGCCGGCACCTGTTTCCATGCGCCTGTGGCTCACAGGAAGGCTGTCAAGGTTCCAGGTTTGCTGGGGACTTCGGCAGCCTTCCTGTGAGCAGCGGGCCCGCAAATCAAGAAGTTGTTTCAGAGCTCCATTTTTAGTGGATTGTATCAAGAAACCTAGAACGTCTTAAAGCTGAACTCTGGGTATTCATTATTTTGCATACTTACATTGGTCCAGCTTGGCCCAATGTGAGAATGTATATTTGTCATCCCTTATCGGCCCCACGGGGATCCTTTAACACTTTAGTAGACAGAGTTATTACAGCCCTGGCCACCATCTTCTGGGCTCTGCATGGTGCTGTACTGAGTGGCATCCTCTCTGCTCTGAGAGCAGAGAGGGCCACTCACCCGGCACAGTGGCCATTCAGAGAACATCTGGTATTTGTATCAAAGAATACAAGGCGTTCTTTGATTGGATGGCGAAAAACTTTAATAGTGATACTTTAGATATGGGTGAAGCTCTCTAAGACCCCTAATGTCACCTGGGGACCCACAAAGAAGCTGATGATGCAGAGATCTGCTTCCCCAATATAGCAGCCAGAGAAATGACAGCTGAATGCGGAAGTGATGCAATACACACCTCTTCCGCATTCAGAGATCGGACAGGAGATCAGCAAGTGGGAACAGCGTAGCCCAGGATAGAAGGTAACGGCGGTGGAGGGGGGCGGCGCACACTGCAGGGCAGCACATACAAGCAATCAGACGGCTATAGAGCCGCCGATCGATTGTATGTGTAACAGCCGTTACCGGCTGTTTACACCTGACAGTGTACTCAGCTCGTGCGCGTGGTATGGGGCAAGCACAAGCAGAAGAGAAAAAGCCGCATATTTACGGCGCCCCGCTGATAGGAGCTTGCCGCCCATCTGTTTATTAACAACGGGCGGGCTGCAAGTGGTTGACTGAAGTAGAGAAAAGTCAGGTGCTGTGTGGAGGAGCTGTATAATGGCAGGAATGGATGGACAGAAATACAAATACTTGTGCACATATGGAGTTTAGCCTTAAATGTTGTGTCATTTATTTGATTTTCATTGAAGAAGTTCTAAATTTGGTCTTCAGAATTCACCCGAGAGATCTGCAGATGGAGGAAACGCTTGCTTATATATTTCAGATCACAAACAGCGAGCAGCCACATCTGGCCCATTTCAAAGCATTCATGACCGCCGTGTCTACACGCTTTTTATGTGCTCGTGATTCTACTCCATATGTTCGCTCTTTGCACACTTCGCCAATCCCCCAGTATAAACAAGCATTTGATATTTCATAAAATGGCTTAGGCCATATTGCCGGGCTGGGCTTGTATAGGGCGCCGAGGACAATGCGTAAACATACGCCATCAATCACCTAGAGATCAGCTGAAGTTCCCCTCAATCAGAAGAGGCTGCAGCGGCAATCTGCTTTAGATCCCGAACGTAGCACCATATGCTGTGCAAACTGCAAAGCTTCGCCGCTTTGAACTTCAAACATTCCCTTTTTCCTTCTTGCACTCTTATTAAGTTGCCTTATTCCACCTCGACACTTTGAGGGGCATTAAAAAAAATAAGCTCTTCCCTTAAAGGGATACAAAAAGAGATACAAGTATGATTCTCCTTGAAACATCCATTAAACCTCATTTGCACCATTATACACTTCTCTACACCGATCAGCCATAACATTACAACCACCCACCTAATATTGAGTAGGTCCCCCTTTTCCTGACCTATCGAGGCATGGGCTCCATACCTCTGAAGGTATACTGTGGTATCTGGCACCAAGCCGCAGTTCCTTCAAGTCCTGAAAATTGTGAGGTGGGGCCTCTATGGATAGGACTTGTTTTTCCAGCACATCCCACAGATGCTCGTATTGAGATCTGGAGAATTTTGAAGTCAACACCTCAAACTCATTGTTGTGTTCCTCAAACCATTCTTGAACCATTTTTGCAGTGTGGCAGGGCATTGTGTGTTCACCTTTCTATCAGAACCAGCATTCACTTTTTCAGCAATTTGAGCTAGAGTAGCTCTTCTATTGGATGGTACTACACGGGCCAGCCTTCGCTCCCCATGTGCATCAGTGAGCCTTGGCCACCCATGACCCTGTTGCCTGTTCACCGGTTTTCCTTTCTTGGACCATTTTTGGTCGGTCTGGACTACTGCAAACCAAGAACATCCCACAACAGATGAAGTTTTGGAGTTGCTCTGACCCAGTCCTCAAATCCTTACGCTGGCCCATTTTTTCTGATTTAAATACATTAACTTCAGGGATACAGTCATAATGTTATGGCTGACCGGTGTATAAAAACTTATTGCATTTAGTTCATCACTTTCATTTCTTTAAGACCCAACTCTGGCTGAAACTTTTTGCTTTTAGTTCTGAATAGAGCGTAGAAGGGTTGGAACCTCTGTTTTAATGCTCAAATACAGAAACTAAAAGGTGAAAGAGTCCAAGATGTTTTTAATTATTCTTAAATCAATCACATGAAAATAACCAACGCATTTCGGGCCAATTACAACCTTCATCAGGTCTATATAAGAGACAAGGGCCCCTTTTAGACGGGCAGTCCAATCAGGTCCGCCTGTCAGTTTTTATCTGTTACTTCATGGGCAGGTGGATCTAAAAGGATGTGGGTCTGTTTATTGCAGGTCTGGAAAACAAAACAGAACAAAGTTCCATTTTGGCTGGCCTGATTGTGATTCATCAGCGGTAATCTGATGTAAATGGACACATCAAAAAGAGGGGTATTATCCCTGTAGCGCCCTCTGCTATGCCGCTACTAAATTTAGTGTATATCTGGACTGTAATCAGTCTGGATGCTGATGTAGCGCTCACCCCCGAAGGAGCCGCTGAGTATTAAATAGGGTTCTCCTACCTGTTGGTTCCAGCTACCGGTCCCCTTTGATCAGCAACAGCACACTGACACTCATGGACAGAATGGCTCGAGTCTTAGGTTCTTTTTGTGGTATTTATTTATCAACTCAACAGAGAGAGAGAGGGTTTAGGGTCTGTAGGATGCCCTTGGATTCTTCTTAGGACAGCTTTCTCCCTTAGCAACCGCTAAGGCCGATGGCACTGTGATCTGGTCCCAGAGACCAATAGTAGTGGTAATACTGCGAACAGATACCTGGAATAGGGTGAGGGATCTCCCTTGTGTGTCCCAGACGGACGCTCGCACCAGCTGCTCTGCGGTACCCTTCAACAAGCAGACTCTCCCTCCGACCCAGCTTCCATCAGGTATTTTCCTCTTCAGGATCTGGAATCTCTGTGCCCTCAGCATCTGCAACTGCCAAGGAGCACTCCAGTTAAATGAGAGTATCTTCTTAGAACAAGGCACCCAACACCTGCCACGTGTATGGGCCCAGTGAAGTATCAGTGTATCCTTAGGCCTCCAGGCCCCTCAGCACCTGCCATGTGCTGAGGCCCAGGCCATTTGCTCTGCATCACACACAGTCCTCCTAGGGCGAGGCCCCTAGGGGGAAGAGAGCTCTCCACAGTGTCCCCAGACCTTTTATTACCTGCCCTCAACCATGCCTCTGAGTCATCCTACTCAGGGATTGGCTAGGGTCAGGTGCATAGTCATAACCTGAGGGTGGATCCTCCCTCACTGTATGCCAAGGCTCCCTTTTCCTCAGCAACAGGAGGAGCAATCAATCCAGCAGATTCAGGGACACTCATAGAATGCAGAGCTCTGTATAATCAGTATCCAGACTGGTTACAGTCCAGGTATCTCTAAGGTATCCAGGTATCCGAATTCCGAATTACAGACATAACGAATGCAAACGAATCCGAATTTCCATTTCCGAAATTCGGTAGCGGTAGTTCGAACGTTCGTTTCGTATTCTGTTCTCATTCGTTTCTTATTCGTTTCGTTCGTTGGAGCAAAGTGACATTAGAGAAGGAGAAAAATATTTTTTCCCCCCTCAAATGTCACTTTGCTGCAAACGAACGAACGAAACGAATAAGAAACGAATAAGAACAGAAAACGAAACGAACGTTCGAACTACCGCTACCGAATTTCGTCCGAATCCGAATTCCAAATCCGAATTGACTTTCACACCCGAATCCCGAAAAACGAAATAACACAAATCCGAATTTAAAACGAAACTAAACTAAACAAATTTTTTGGCAGTCCACATGTCTAGTGGAATCTGCTTATTGAGGAGTGCACTACAAGTACTGTGACGGTTCTCCTTCAAAGTCCTGGACTATTCCTGGCTGTTCTCTGTGCTACTACTATTGCTGGTCGCTCTCATAGGACCTTAGTTGTGTAACAGTAGTTGTGCTACTGTTTCAAGCTGTTGCTAAGGGAGAAGACAGAGTCCTCCAAATTGTTACTCGGGTATCCTGCAACCCCAAACCCTCTCTCCAAGTTAACACTGTGCAAATAAATGCTAAAAAGACCCTATGACTCGAGCCTGTTCTGTTCCGGAGTGTCGGTTTTGCTGGAGCTGAGAAAGGGGACGGTGGCTAGCAAAACAGGTAGGAGAGCCCTAGTTCATATTCAGCGGCTCCTTTGGGGGTGAGCGCTTCACCCCCAAAAGGCATTGGATAGTTTTATGTCATTAAAGGAGAACTATGGGGTTAGGGCTTTTCCCCATAGTTCTCCTTAGGGTAACAGGAGGACAAAAACTAGCTCAGTATACCGCGAGCTATAGCTCGCTGTATCCTGAGACGCCGCAGCTGAAGCGGATCCCGACAATTGTGCCGGGATCCGCCCAGCTGTGTGAGTGACAGCTGGCTCTGCCTATCTAGAGGCAGAGCCAGCTGTACCAGCCCCCTCCCCCATCCGTTCCGCCAGTCAGCGCTGGAGGATCGGAGCAGGGAGGGGGGAATTCAGTCCCTCCCCTGTCGCGGCTCTCTGCAGTGACAGGATCGAGAAGTGAGCGAACACCGGTATGTGTTTGCTCACTTCCCGATCTACTGAGCCGACCTGTGACAGTCTCATTGTCACAGGTCGGCTTAGAACTATGAGGTGAGTGAAAAGCACTCACCTCATAGTTCTCCTTTAATATATTCTTCACACTGCGAGGGTTAAGTGCTTTTTTTTTTGTAGATTCATAATTAACAACGTTATACTCACCCGATTTTCCGAGTAGGTTTAGACCGGACTCTTCCGCCCCTCTCCTTCTCCTCAAAGTCCTCCCATCCTACACACAGTGTATAGATCATGATCACTCGGAACCTTAGACCACCGCAGTGGAGGGGGAACAAGGCGGAAGCAAGCAACTTCAGAGGCTCATGTGAGTGTGACTTTTCTATTTTTGAACCTAGGCAAAAACGAGCACTTAACCCTTGCAGTGTGGGGGAAATCCCCGGAGTTCTGCTTTAAATACTCTCTGGTGATCCTGCCTTAAATGTCCTTGTTCAGGCCAGTGGCGTCACAAGGGGGTGCGGCCCGCACCCGGGTGACACCATTGGAGGGGTAACACCAAAATGACTGACAGTCATTTTGGTGTCACCCCTCCTCTGAAACGTCGGGCACTCGGTCATGGACAGTTTCGGGAGAGAGGAGGGGACCCGGCGGCATACCTCATCCCGCCGGGTGACTGCCCCCTCCTCTCTCTGCTGGTGTACATCACCAAGATGGCAGTCGACAGGTATCAATAAGATCAACCGCTCCAGGTGACACCTGGCCTTGGGACGCCCCTGGTTCAGGCACTTCCTGTCATAGAGTGACCACGCTTTGTCTCCATCTCCCAATTGTGATCCTGATTTGTCACCCTGTCACATGGCTTTCCAGTGGAGATTACAAGTGGCTGTTAAAACGCACATTACTGAGGCACGGTCTAGTGTTGTCACCGTCGACAAACCCACCCTGATAAATGCCATGTAGCCATCTCTGGAGTGCATGTGGAGGTGAACAGGCTGCCGATGCAGGCGATCAGCAACACTGAGATGTAAAATAATATAAAAAAAAGGTAAAAGGATGTTTTCTCATGTTTATATGACAACCGTCGCACAGAATACATACTTCTAAGGCCCCCAATGAAGCTACAACGATCTGTAATGCTTAGAAGTCATGAAAGAAACCCCAACCAGTGCAGGGAGGACGTACAACATTCTTCCATGTAGCATCCCTACTGGGGAGTGTTACCAGGACTCCAGTGTTACAAGGTATCTCCACTAACTACATAGCCAATGTTCCACTCAGCGGTGACAACACCTGACAGACACGAGGGAATATATCTTGTTATCGGTAATTTCATTCTAGACACGGATCGGCTTGCTGCTTCCCCCGTCACTTGGGCCCGGCGGGTGTCATGGGACCATCGATCAGGAAGTGACATGACCCAGCAAATATTTAATCAGCATTGTTTCAGCGTCTATTTCATCTTTATTAAAGTGTCAGCCACAGAAGAACGGTTGTTGGGAATGATGTAAGCCGGGCTTGGCGCAGTTTACCAGTAGAACAGTAGAAAGGCATCATGGCACACTCACAAACCAGCATGTAAAACAACTTGTCTCACCACTAAGGACAATGACAGAGGTTTGGATACACGTCATTGTCCTTAGTGGTGAGACAAGTTGTTTTACATGCTGGTTTGTGAGTGTGCCATGATGCCTTTCTACTGTTCAAAGTCCATTTCGTGTGCACCTTACTGTACAACTGGTAACAAATTGTTGAGTGCGTTTGTCGTTTGTTTTGCTGGCGCAGTTTACCACTCGCAACGCCGGATGACTGACGCACATGATGTAGGACGAATACATTATGGGAAAGGTCCGATATGGTCAATAATCATGTATATTATCTCCGTGGAGGTGATTCTGCCATTCCCACGGGATGAAGAAGGGGGGTGATAGAAAATGATTTTGGAGAGCATTGCTCCCCATCTAATTGCCCCCCCTAATCTAAAGGAACCTTTTACCTAAAGTGATATTAAAGTCTGTATGTTCTAAGGCTATTTCAATGGTGAAGTCATCACTTACAATGGATGCTGCTCCTGTCATAGGTTGGCTCCTTTCCCTTGCAGGGTCCTATAGAGTGACCTTTGTGTCCTGTCATAGGTTGGCTCCTTTCCCTTGCAGGGTCCATTAGAGTGACCTTTGTGTCCTGTCATAGGGTGGCTCCTTTCCGTTGCAGGGTCCTATAGAGTGATCATTGTATCCTGTCATAGGGTGTCTCCTTTCCCTTGCAGGGTCCTATGGAGCGACCCTTTTGTGCTAGTAAGCTGTGTGTGTGTGTCTCCACAAGCACATAGGACTAGCAAGGCAAGACATTCCCCTGCTCCACCTGTTCTTCCTCCTTCCGTCTACAAGCCAGTAGATGGACGGCTACTGGAGACGGCTACTGAGGCCTTGTGATCTTGTACTGGACAGGAATTTGAAATGCAACTTCAATCTATTCTATGGTTTATGCCTTTTTAAATGCTAAGTTCACCTTTCTGACAATGTTTCATGTGACACTGATATTTAGAGTTTATCATTGTCAGTTCACAGACCAATCCAACCTCCTCCCGCCCCCCACTTACCTGAATCACAGGGTGCTTCTCCCCACAGGCTGCTGCTGTGGTTTGAATTCAGCACGCCCGTGCGTGGCGCCATCCACACAGACACGTCATCATTCACAGATCCTTTAACAAAATCTGTGAATGGAGGAACTACATCAGCCATTGAAGCAGAGGGACACGTAGTTCTCGATGGAATACAAGGTGGTCACATCACCACACTTGTAGTCCATTGAGATTTGCTTCTGTCCTCGTTACTACATGTTCATACCTCTGTATGTGTATGGACAGGAGGAACAGTCTGCAGCAACCGGAGTCTGGCACCTGTGATCTACTATGTTTTATTGGTTTCAATGCATAAACATTGTTAGAATACATATTGTGTCTATTGCAATAACTCCTGCAGTATACAATTCCGGTCACTAGATGGCAGTGTTTATAAGTTCTGTTATATCTATGGTAGTTTCTGTGTTGTATTGAATAAGTTAGTGGCTTCCTTCCTGTGTTTTCCAAGCCATTTGCAGCATGCATATCAGACTGTGTGCTTGTGTTTCTCTGTGTGGCTGTGCAAGAAGTTCCAACAAAAATAATGCATGCAAATGTTTTCTTTTATGAAGAAGTATGCATTTATTATTCTTGGCCTTTAGGGCCATATCACATTGGCAATTATGTGCCTTTAAAGAAGAACTATGAGGTGAGCGATTTTCACTCATCCTCATAGTTCGAGCCGACGTGTGACAATGGAACTGTCACACGTCGGCTCAATAGATCGGAAAGTGAGCGAACGCATACCGTCGCTCGCTCACTTCTCAATCCTGTCCCTGCAGGGCTGTGACTGTCACTCACGACTCCCTGCAGGGATTTTCCCCTATCCTCTCTGATCATCCAGCGCTGGCTGGAAGAACGGACGGGGGAGGGGGCGGGTACAGCTGGCTCTGCCTCTAGATAGGCAGAGCAGGCTGTCACTCACGCAGCTAGGTGGATCTCGACAGTAATGTCGGGATCCGTCCCGGCTGCGGCGGTCTCAGTATACCGCGAGCTGTAGCTCGCGGTATACTGAGCTTTGGGCCACGGGAGGACGCTAGTTTATGTCCTCCCATGACACTGAGGAGAACTATGGGGTGAGTGCTTTTCACTTACCTCATAGTTCTAGCCGACCTGTGACAATGAGACTGTCACAGGTCGGCTTAGTAGATCGGGAGGTGAGCGAACACATACCGGCGTTCGCTCACCTCTCGATCCTGTCACGGCTCTCTGCCGTGACAGGGGAGGGGCTGGATTCCCCCGCTCCGATCCGCTAGCGCTGACTGGCGGAACGGACGGGGAAGGGTACAGCTGGCTCTGCCTCTAGATAGGCAGAGCCAACTGTCAGTCACGCAGCTGGGCGGATCCAGACATAATTGTCGGAATCCACTTCAGCTGCGGCATCTCAGTATACCGTGAGTATACTGAGCTTAGGGTGACGGGAGGATGCTAGTTTGTGTCCTCACGTTACCCTAAGGAGAACTATGGGGAAAAGCCTTAACCCCATAGTTCTCCTTTAAGAAGGAATGGGCTACCTCCTGGTGAACCTGCATTCAATTCACCCTTTGCTATATGTGCTCCATAGATTAGAGTTAGGACCACACTACACAGAGGGGCCTTGACAAGGCAGTGCGGCTTCCACATATTTTGCAAAAGTTCTGCAACTAAAACCTCTGTTTTTAACCCTAGAAGTTAGACAATGTCATTTTTTTTGCAGGCTGGCTGGTGAGTGTGGTGGGAAATTTCTGCTTTTGTACATTGGTGATTCTGTTGCTGGTGGCATCTGACCAGAGACAGAATCACAAAGGCGCAACTGACACCTTTCTAGTAGCCACCATGCCACCGCTGGCAACAGTGCATTATAACTACCTTCACTAATGAGGACACAGCGTCAGGGCCTTGGTTCCCGCTAGCAAGAAAGTGACACCATTGGAGAAGGTAAGTTCTTAGCAATCCTGTCTCTGCATGGTTAGCTATGGTTTGCTGATTGTAGAGAAGAAAGTCGACACACAAGAACAAAAAATTAAATGTAATTTGGATCTAAAAATCTATTAGTGGCGTCCCTTTAAAAAGAAAAGAAGAGAAGTATAACAAAAACTGCCAAAGAAACGTTTGTGACAGCACAGGGCTCCAAGTTATAGATGTCACACAAGGCTTTCCCTTTGATGGGTTGATGAGTGAGGCGTGGCATGGATGAACTGTGATCTGTTTATATCCATTAGAAATCTCATATTAAGCTGTCACTTGAACCTCCCCGCTACTCCCTTTGTTCTGTAAACTTTCCTGGAAAAGCACAAAACAATTATCAGTACAAAAAAAAGAATACACAAACAATATATTATTAGCGTGTGTTGAACATTGTCAGAAGCTCTTATGGATTTCACATGTTACCCAATCCTCAGATAATTAAATAAAAGTTCCACTTCTGTCAGAACGGAGCTTAAAGTATACACCAATTAGGTGTCTCCAGTTAAAGTTTTGTTAATGCAGCATTGTACAAAGACATTTAAGACAATTGTGCTCTTCCAACCTTTGTGGTAAGTTTGGAGAAGGACCTTTTCTGTTCCAGGATGACTGTGCCCCCGTGTACAAAGCCAGTTCCATAAAGACATGGTCTGATGAGTTTAATGTGGAGAAACCTGAGTGGCCTGCAGAGAGCCCTGACCTCAACTCTGCTGGATGGGTTGAGGAATCATCTCCTCCAGCCTCACAAATGGCTAAACCGGAGCAAATTCCCACAGACACATTCTAAAATCTTGTGGAAAGCCTTCCCAAAACCCGACCTCAACCCTACTCAGCACCTTTTGGGATGAATTGGAACACCGATTGTGAGCCAGGTCTTCTCATCCATCAGTACCTGACCTTTCTAATGTTCTTTTGACTAAATGGGCTCAATTTCCCACAGACACATTCTAAAATCATGTAGAATGCCTTCCCAACACCCGACCTCAACCCTACTCAGCACCTCTGGGATGAATTGGAACACTGATTGTGAGCCAGTTGATCTCATCCAAAATCAGTACCTGACCTCTCAAATGGTTTTTTCACTGAATGGACACAAATTCCCACAGACACGCTCCAAAATCTTGTGGAAAGCCTTCCCAACACCCTGACCTCAACCCTTCTGAGCACTTTTGGGATGAATTGGAACACTGATTGTGAGCCAGGTTTTCCCCTTCATCATCCCTACTTGACCTTTTGAATGTTGTTTTGACTAAATGGACAGAAATTCCCACAGATACATTCCAAAATCTTGTGGAAAGCCTTCCCAGCGCCCTGACCTCAACCCTACCGAAACACCTCTGGGATGAATAGATACACCAATTGTGAGCCAGGTGATCTCATCCAACACCAGTATTTGACCTCAACCCTACTGAACACCTCTGGCCAGGGGTGTATCTACTGCAAGGCAAACTAGGCATTTGCCTAGGGCGGCACTTTCCAGGGGAGCGCCAAAAAATGCTGTCCCCAAACCAGTTAGGTAAGAGAAAAAAAAAGTATATATATTATACAATATTCATAAATTACTGCCAGTACTCCTGGACCTTGTGCTTCTTTGACTGGGAGACCAACTTGTCCACTAATGCTGCCTACTCCTACATATATGCCGGCTGCAGCTCCTTTCACTTCCTGGTCAATGTGCTGTGCAATGTATTGGTGTGTGTGACTTTCGTCCGGTTGCATTGGCAGTTAGTGCGCCGGACCTCCCTGGGAAACCAGCACCCAAATCTCTGACTTCAGGCAGCGGAGGAGCTTCCGTAGGACCCCAGGGCTGAGATCCAGATGGTCATCATGCTCATCGGCACCTCCGTGGTGGTGAGTCCGGGGAAGTGCAGCCTATAAGCTCCGTGCAGGGTTACGTCTCTATAGTGGGGCAAGCTACAGAGCCCAGCGGCCAAGGCAGAAGATTGGTAACTGCAGAATTAGACAGCCCAGCATATTAAGGCAGAAGATCGGTGTTGCAGCTGCAGAATTAGAGACTAGCACAGCATGGCAGGGCAGGAGAGAATGGTTATTGTAGCTGCAGAACTAGGGAGCCCATCAAGCCAGAAATGGAGAAGGGGCTATTGCAAAGGTAGAACTAGAGCGTCCCGCTACGTTGATAGTGCAACCTGTCAGAACCGTGCGCAATGTATCCTGCGACTGACAGGTTATTAAAAATGTAATAAACAGGAAGGGGTGGGACTAATTTAGATTAGGGATGGGAGGGCGCTCGGGTTTAGTCTTGCCTAGGGCAGCACAAAACCAAAACACACCACTGCCTCTGGCATGAATTGGAATGCCGATTGTAAGCCAGGTCTTCTCATCCAACATCAATATCCGACTTTTTGAATATTATTTTGACTAAATGGGCTCAATTTCCCACAGATACACTCCAAAACCTTGTGGAAAGCCTCCCCGGAAGAGTGGAGGCTCTTATAGCCCCAAAGGGGGACAGCTCTATATTGATGCCCATGGTTTTGGAATGGATGTCCATCAAATTCATAAAGTTGTGATGGTCAGATGTCCACAAACTAGATATTTGTCCACAAACATTTGTGAACTCAGCCAAGAACGGCACCGACACCAGAATTGACATGATGGTGTCATCTCTGAGCGGGTATCTCAGTTCCGGAAGTAGATGCTGGCCATGGATGATGCCTGGACAAAGATGGCTCTGTCCTTTTAGAGAGAGAAGCAGACGAGGGCATTATCAGGGGGAGCACTGTGATATCTGTGAGAGGTAATACATACCTGGAAGTGTTACACTGAAACATTACCTACCATCAGGGGCGTCCCGCGGAAGGGTGTCACCCGGAGCGGAGACCGGATGACACCCCGCCGTGACGCCATCTTGGTGATGGACGCCGGCAGAGAGAGGAGGGGGACGTTCACCGGCGGAATGAGGTATCTCTCCTGACACTGTCGGGCTCTCGGTCCATGACAGAGTGCCCGACTTTTTAGAGGGGGTGACAGCAAAATGACTGTCAGTCATTTTGGTGTCACCCCTCCAATGGGGACACCCAGGTGCGGGCCGCACCCCCCGCAACCCCCCTTGTGATGCCACTGCCTACCATACATGTACATAACATGAAAAGTATATCTGATGCCACATCAGGGCCACATTAGGTAGATGTGAGATCCCACCATGTCACATGTCACATGTCTCATAACTAGGGTTGCCACCTGTCCGGGATTCACCCGGACAGTACGGTTTTTGAGCCCTGCGTCTGGATTTCAGGCCAGCTAACACCCGGACACAAGACACTAGGTGCCAATACCGGCACTTACATTTTTTTGACAGGTCCCCAGCAAGCGCAGGACCTCAGGCAGCCGAATCTGCCTGAAGCCCGCACAGCCCGCCTTGAGAGCCCACGGTGTCCACATGAGAGCCCACACAGCCCTGGTGAGAGCCCGCACAGGCCACCTGAGACCCTGGAGACATCAGGGCACCACCGCGGAAGAACAGAGTATGTAGCTTCATATAATTTTGTACTGCTGTATAATGTGTTGCTGAGCCCCATGATCTTCCGCTACAGATAAAAATAAAGCCAGAATCAGTTTATTTCATAATATAAAACAATATTTCAAATATTTCATGAGATCCTCCGAACATCTCTGGGGACGTTACACTTTGTCCTAGAACAAGTACCAGTGACAACCACATGAGGTCATTCTCTGACTGGCAGTGTGAAGAAGGCTCGGCGGAGACAGACGCTCAGACACAAAGCAGAGAAGATGAGAAAATTGATATGATCGCACTCGTCAGCCGGCTCTCAGTAGAGGCTCCGAAACACACATAGAAGCAGCTGGCGGTGTCTGTAGAACTGCCCAGAGAGGGGTCCCAGTATAGTGAGATGAAAGCTGAAGTTTAATCTGATTATATTTTGCCTTCCGTGATCGCTCCCCCACCCCCACCCCCCCTCATCAACATGCTAATGACATTATGCAATAAAATATTTCTGTTTTCATTACATTCCTAATTGTAGAGCCAGTGACATTATCAATGGGTCTCCATGATTGAAAGAACTGAGATCCAATGAATGAAAGGGGCGGGGCCAGAGATAGTCAGGCTGGGGGAGGAAAGCCTAGATGATGCTGGATGTCCTCCTGTCAGGAAAAGAGGAGGGCTCTATCTGACTTGCTTTTCCTTCCCCCCTTTTTCTTCTATTATTTCATTCCATCCTCTCTACTTTCCTTCCTTCCCTCCTTCCTTCCTTTTTCTTCCTTCCTTTTCCTTTCTTCCTTTCTTGCTCCATCCTCTCTACCTTCCATCCTTTCTTTTCCTTCCTTCCTTATTTCTTCCTTTCTTTTCTTTACTTCCTTCCTTTCTCGCTCCATCCTCTCTACCTTCCATCCTTTCTTTTCCTTCCTTCCGTTTTCTTTCTTCCTTCCTTTCTTTCTTTCTTTCTTTCTTTCTTTCTTTCTTTCTTTCTTTCTTTCTTTCTTTCTTTCTTTCTTTTCCTTCCTTCCTTTTTCTTTCTTCCATTCTTTTTTACTTCCCTTTCCTTTCTTTCCTTTCCTTCCTTTCTTCCTCCATCCTCTTTACCTTCCTTCCTTTTCTTTCCTTTCAATCCCTTCCTTGCTTAATTTTTTTCTTTTCCTTCCTTCCTTCCTTTTTCTTTCCTTTTAATTCCTTCCTTTCTTTTCCTTCCTTCTTTCTCTCTTGTTTTTTTTCTTTGAAGAGAACATAAAATGTCTCCTTGTCTCCTCAAAGAGGATACAGAGCAGAGCAGAGGATTCTAATACCTGTGATCACTGTGATTGGCCGACACAGTGATCACATGATCAGGAACCGCTTCTCCCTCCTCCTGACCGTTAGTATCAGCCCAGAAGGTGTCGGTGACAGTTTGCTTTCTTTCCTGGGTGGGTTGGGAAACTGAACGCACTTCCAGCACAGGCACATGTCGCATATATGTGACACAGCAGAAGAGACGCCACTTCCATGACGCCACATATATGTATTGCACAGCCATGAAGGGGTTAAATGCCCTCTAGGGTGCTTTGCAAGATGAATGAAGGTCACAGAATCGGTCACAGCGGCCACAGACTGCAGCGCTGGATCTCTGGTTTACACTCCCAGAAACAGGAAAAATGTGGCAGGTTCAGATGAGTAAAGGATTGCTTTAGGGACACCGTACACGTTACAATCTTTGTACAATCAACCTTAGCTCTCTATATGAGGACCTGTCTAATCTACCCAATCAGGCCGACCCATCTACTACATACTTTTCAGTAGATCCAAAGCAGATTGTATATTTAGAGGGTTATTCACAGAGGAGCCGAAGGATCCAACCGTAGCTGCGGCTGATTCTTCGGCTCTTGTTACGTACCTTCTGGGAGACCGGATGTGAGAGGAGGCTTCCCTTGCACCTTGTGTCCTGGGAGACTCTGAGAATGGGGACAGAGCCCAGCGGGACAACAAGTGGCAGGAGTGCCAGTGGTGTTGAGCACCGTGCAAGCCGTAATCCAATGAGACGAGCCGAGGTCAGGTTCCAAGCGGGCAATTCCAGTACAAAAGGGGTCAGGCAGAAGAATGGTCAAATAACAGTTCCGTGGTCAAGGCAGGCAGAACTCAAGGTTTGTCGAGGAAGTCCGGGTCACAAGGATCAAGCAAGATAACACAAAAACTGGATTAGCTGACGATAAACCAGCAACATGGTGGTACTGCTGCTGGGTTTATATAGGGCCAGTGATGTCATTTTCTGTGCGCCGCTATGGCGGATTTTTGTGCTTGTAAACTACTGCTTCTGCGCATGCGCGGGATGGCGCATTTTCGTGCTCGTAAGTTACTGCTTCTGCGCATGCGTGGGATGGCGCGTTCCCGAGCAGTGCGGGAGCGTGCAGGTTGTACATGCGCAGATGGCGGGGATCCATTACAGCTCTCTTCGGCCACCAGAGCCCATTGGTTCGGTTGAACCGACGGGCTGCTGTACGGGCTGTTCTTCACAATAGCCCTACAGCAGCTGAAGGCAGCCAAGCGGCTCAGCCGAGCCGAACTCATATGCTACGGCTTGGCTGAGCCGTAGTGGGAGCCGAAGCGTGGAGAAAGGTCGGCCGAAGCCCACCGATCTCCACGCAAATGACAGCTGGGCGGAGCCAGCCACAATCTCACTGCTCGCTCTGCCCAGTTGTATTGGCCAGGACTTGCTAGAAGCGATGACATCACAGTTGGTGATGTCACCGCTAGCTCCACCCAATTGTTTATATTTTGCCGGCATCTGTCAGATTTCATGTTATGCGGCAGGAGTTCGTCGCGTGCAGTCGGGTCGACGCGTGTCATTCTTTTTCTTTATTGTTTTTTTCCTTCTTTTCTTTTCTTTAAAATATTTTTTTAATTATTTTTTTAATTTTTGTACATTTTCCTATTTTAAAAAAAAAATGTAAGATGATTTTTCAAAATGTTTTTTTCCCCATTCATTTAGGTTTTTTTCTATTCTGCTCGGTAGGTAGGGAGCAGAACAGCCGAGCCGAATCTTGCTCGGTGGCATTCGGTTGTTCACTCAATGCCGTTCGGCTCCTATGAGAATAGGGGCGAACGGCAGCGAGTGAGCTGTCGGTGCTTCTGCTCAGCCGATCCAGATTCAAAGTCCCTCTGCACATCCCTCTGTACGGCTGATTTTAGCGGACGTAGGGCTGATTTTAGCGGATGTATGGCTGATTTTAGCGGATGTACGGCTGATTTTAGCGGATGTATGGCTGATTTTAGCGGATGTACGGCTGATTTTAGCGGATGTACGGCTTAAATCAGCTGCACAAGGCTGAAGTGAATAGCCGAACAGTATTCTGCTCACTTCACTTCGGCTCCGTCATTCCCTCGGTTGCCTTCGGCAGCTAGGTGAACAACCCCCTTAGATTGTAATGTGTGTGGTGAACCTAAAGGTAACCTGTATTGATTATGATGCTGATCTGCCAAGCGCCTGACTATCTCTGTCTTATCAATAACCTGGAACAAGCAGATTGAGAAGAGCGATTGGACCCGACCAGCGCCATAAAGTAGTGAATTCAGCACCGGCAGCTCTTCTAATGCCCCAGTACAGGTTCTCTTTAGAAGTATGAAATGTACATCGCAGATCGTTACCGCTGACCTCATGGATTACAAACACTCCCCCAGTGCCGAGAGGCCGGTCCGGCTGGCTTTTAGTCTTTTACAAGGCAATAAAATGGAAGATTTGGTCCTTCCAGGAAAACAAAGGAGAGCATGCAGCAGATTGATACAACAATACCTAAATGAGGGTTAGAAGCTGCTTGTTATCTGGGGGCTGCGCACGATTCTGGCCTTTGGAAGAAAAAAAAAACATTTGTTTCACCTTTTCTGCCAGGAGGTAGAACCGGCAGCTGTGCGCACTCAAAGGGAAACCGCAGATGAAATAAATAAAGCATAATAATAATAATAATAATAATAATAATATACATTAAATAAATGTAAAAAAATTAATAAAATCATAATATAAATACAAAATAAATAAATGTATTACTTTAATGTTTTGAAGCAGAAATGTGATTTGTTTCGTTATTCAGATTTCAGGTCCGTTTGAATTTTTGTTTTAGAATGAAGTCACATGACCGTCCCTGTAATGCAACCCAAATAAAATAATAATAAAAAAAGTCTATCAAATAGATAAATAATACATTTTTTTGGTGGAAGAGTCATACAAAATCTGTTATGCCAAAAAAACTTTTGCTTCTTCCTTTTGACAGTCTTTTATTTTCCCAGTGCTGAGTACTCTTCCCAGGGATGAGCCGGGGAAGATGTAACTCCTGTGCGCATGTGGAGAAGTTACATCATCAGAGGCCGCCCAATGAACCGAGAGAATGACCGGGGAATCTGGAAGTAGCAGCAATGGAGATGGTAGTGGTGGGGGACAAGTGTCAGTGACTGACAGCATAGATTGGTCAGCGCTGGAGGAGGGGGCGCTCGTAGGGTATGTTTTGCCATACTAGGCAAGTGTGCTGTGCATAGGTGCAAATTATGACAGGAACTTACCCACTTTACTTCCACTTTCAAGTAAGTGTAAACCTGAGTAGACATTGCCACGCACGTGTCATTGCGCATACGCGGTGGTCTTATTGACGCCTGCTGGCAGCCATCTTGGTGATGGACACCGGCAGAGAGAGGAGGAGACGTTCATCCGGCAGGATGTGGTATGCCGCCGGGTCCCCTCCTCTCTCCTGACACTGTCAGGCTCTCAGTCCGTGACCGAGTGCCCGTCTTTTCATAGAGGGTGACACCAAAATAACTGTCAGTCATTTTGGTGTCACCCCTCCAATGGTGGCACCCGGCCGCACCCCCGTTGTGACGCCACTGCCCGCACACCAACCATTCTGATCAATAACAACCTGCCGGCCACTCCAGCACTTGCCTGGTCCTAATGCTGGAGAGCTCATTGGTCAATCCTTGTACGCGATTATCGATGATTGGCTGCAAGTCTGTCATTCTTCAATGTATCAGGTTTGTCATCAGCTGACACATCATGAGAGTGACACGTGGGAAGTTTCTGCACATCTAGAATTGTCTGGCGGTGTAGGAAGGGGGGAGCCCCTCGGCTCGGGGTGAGCGTTCACTGATCGGGAAGTGAAACGGTTAATCTGGCAGAAGCAGAGAAGGGATTTTTTGGTTTGCAAATGAGCAACAAAAAAAAAGGAAATACAAATAAAACAAAAACGTTACAATGTTCATAATTCTTACACATCATCATTCTTATTCTTTCTACGTCCTCCAATCAGGATCCAGCATTCATTTCCCAGGGTAGGTTTACATCTCATTGGTGGCTGTGAGGAAATAATGATACTTTTTAGTACAGGGGCGTCCCGAGGCCGTGTGTCACCTGGTCTCTAGACCTGGTAACACCCCGCCGTGTCGTCATCGCGCATGCGCAACCATCTGATTGATGCCTGCCGGCGGACATCTTAGTGATGGACACTGTCAGAGAGAGAAGGGGACGTTCACACGGCGGGATGAGATATGCTGCCGGGTCCCCTCCTCTCTCTGACACTGTCCGGCTCTCGGTCCATGGACCAAGTGCCTGACTTTTTAGAGAGGGGTGACACCAGTCTTTTTGGTATCACCCCTGCAATGGTGACACCCGGGTGCGGGCCACCCCCCCCCCGCACCACCCTTGTGACGCCACTGTCTTAGAACTGACTCCATAGGAAGGAATATACTTAAAGCTGAACTCGGGGCAGATATAAAAGACATGTTAATGCAGATCTGTCATCATTAGTACACCTTTAAATTTATTTTTAATACAAGCAAAAATACCTGAATTTGTATTGGTATAAAGTCTTATAGTCAACTGTACAGCAGAGCTCAGAGTAATAGAGTGAGAAGCATCACAAGGAGCAAGCCAGTTATGCTGCAGTGCATGGAACGTGCTGATAGGAGGAGAGAGCAGAGTGAGTTATGAACTCATTAGTCCACTGCCTTTCCTTTCACTGTTCAGTTACAGGGTGTGCGGGGTGGGGAGGAAACCTATAAGACTGAGGAAATGTTTCCTCCTGCCTGCGGCAGTTTGATCACTGAGGGGAGGGGAGACTAAGGTAATGCTTTCTCCTGCCTGCAGACACTGATCACTGAGGAAGAGGAGACTGAGGTAAATTCTTCTTCCTGCCTGCAGCAGTCTGATCACTGTGAGAGGGGAAACCATGGAAATGCTTCCTCCCGCCTGCAGCAGATTGATCACTGGGGGAGAGGAGACTGGAGAAATGCTTCCTCCTGCCTGCAGCAGACTGATCACTGGGGGAGAGGAGACTGGAGAAATGCTTCCTCCTGCCTGCAGCAGATTGATCACTGTAGGAGAGGAGACTGGAGAAATGCTTCCTCCTGCCTGCAGCAGACTGATCACTGGGGGAGAGGAGACTGCAGCAGACTGATCATTGGAGGAGAGGAGACTGCAGCAGACTGATGACATCATCTCAGCCTAGGAATAGTCACTGGACAGGAGATCAGGGACGGCGTTTAAATGGAGCTTTTCTAAAAAAGAAGATACTGTTGCTGTATGTCAGGAATGTATTCATTGAAATGTCCACTTTATGGGTTCTGCTGATGTTACACTCAGGACTTGGCTGCAGTGTTACTATGAAGAATGTTCACATTCTATACGTCTTTTCACG
This sequence comes from Nanorana parkeri, assembly GCF_000935625.1. Lineage (NCBI taxonomy): Eukaryota > Metazoa > Chordata > Amphibia > Anura > Dicroglossidae > Nanorana > Nanorana parkeri. Next base: position 2,564,576 of record NW_017306283.1, read on the forward strand.
ACCCGGCATATAAATGTGCAAAGCTATGCTCCTCATACATTTCCCGGCATTCATCTTCCCGGCTCATTCAGAACGAGGCAGCAACAGGGATTCATTCAGCTAATGGAGAGAATTGATATGTGTGGAGACCACAGGAGAGAGAGCCAGAGAGGCGAATGGAGGAAGGAAAAGAGTAGACATGTCAGCTGCAGAAAAATTTGATTCGGTTCCGATATTTCGTTATTTCGGGATTCGGATCCGAAATTCAATTCGGTTTGGCTTTCGGATTTGGACGAAATCTGAATTTCGTTAGTTTTGGATGAGTTTACGAACTCCACAGAAAACCATATACAGATATTAAAGCTCAGGCTCCTAGACCTGAATGGCATTCAGGATCCGAATTTCCAAATTGCATTCAGGAGCTCCTGAATGCCATTTAGTCTGGGAGCCATATACACATATTACTAAAGCTGAGGCTCCCAGACCCCAATGGCCATTCAGGAGCTCCCATTTGGAAATTGGGATCCAGAATGCCATTCGGTTCTGGGAGCCTCAGCTTTAGGATTATATGTATAGTATATGGCTCCCAGACCCGAATTACATTCTGGATCCCAATTGCCAAACTGTATAGGGGAGCTCCTGAATGCCATTGGGGTCTGGGAGACTCAGCTTTAGGATTATATGTATATGTCTCCCAGACCTGAATGGCAAATCGGGAGCTCCCAAATGCAATTTGGAAATTCAGATCCTGAATGCCATATCTGCACTTCGGCTCAGCCGACCATGCCAAGCATGTTCGGCTGACCGAAGGCAGCCGATGTACAGCGTTCGGCTCAGTTCACTTCGGCTCGGTTATGCCTTTGGCAACTTTGTGAATAACCTTGTTAGAACAGAAGGTAATCACTAGACATATACATTTCGTTTTGTACCAAATTGATATTGGTACGAAGTTCGTTAAATTCGGACATTTGGATTCATCCAATCCGAGTCCAAATGCCAACGAATCTGAATGGTCCTTTAGCAAAAATTCAGATCCCTGTGAATGTCGTTCAAAACTAAACTAAAGTGGACATGTGACTGTTATCTGGCCAATCAGATGGGGGGGGTTTCGGTTGTTGGGGGTTGCATTACAGGGACGGTCATGTGACTTCATTCTAAAACAAAAATTCAAACGGACCTGAAATCTGAATAACGAAACAAATCAAATTTTAGATTCAAAAAATGTAAGTAATAAAAATGGATCTGAAATTAAACAAAACATATTTTTTCGTGGTGTTACATGTCAATTAATAACATGTCTCATTCCATCACAACCCCCCCCCCTCCCCCCCCAAAAAAGGGGATTTTTGGTCATTCCAGGGCAGTGGGTGGAGCCATGCAAATCAAGATCATTCCTTTACATCCCATCAACCAGCTGTATATCCAGAACCTCCCGGTCCAATCAGTAGCAGCAGGTGCATTTCCTGCCCCTTTGCAGCAGGGTGGGGCATTCCCATGAGGCAAATGATTGGGCCGGGCAGGGGGTGTGTCACCTACACTATTGCGCAGGCTTGGACAAACTCCCAAGAAACGGGTACGCACCAAGCATCCGCACATCCAAAGTGTCACAAGGGGGGTGCAGCCCGTACCAGATGACACCATCAGAGGGGGGTGACACCAAAATGACTGGCAATGATATTGGTGTCACTCCCTCTGAAAGTCACTCGGTCATGGACTGAGAGCCCGACAGCTGCACGAGGGAGGAGGGGACCCGGTGGCATATTTTATCCCACCAAATAAACGTCCCCTCATCTCTTTGCCGGTGTCCATCACCAAAAAGTGCACGTGATTTCATTATCAGGGTTATTCACAAAAGGGTGAAGAGTTTGGAGAAGGCAGGAGAAGGGAACATTCTAGGACAACATAGCTGAACTGGAAACATTCTCCAATTCAGTTCACTTTCCAGGTCAGCTATGTAGGAAGGCCCAAAGCAAAAAAAAAAATAAGCGAAGGGCATACATGACTAGGTGTATAGGGGAGACAAGCTAAAAAAGGGTTAACGAGGGTTCGGTCTTGGGACAAGGTCACTTACCTGATTGGAAAGGTCAAAAGGTTAGGTGGGGCTTGAACGGTGGTCTGAGTAGGAGAGTCTTCTCTTCAGCAGTAGGAGATTGTCTGAGGAAGAGTGAACTTCCCTCCCGCCCGCCCAATTTTTGTTGTTAGGCTCTGGGTAGTTATGCGGTTGGGGTCTTTGGAGGCCGTCAAATAATAAGTGCCGGTGGTTAAGGTTTGGGGACCTGTCTTGGTATGGGTCCTCTATTCATCTATTGGATATTTGCAGTGTATGCCCCCAAGGCACTGGGTGGTTGTCCCCAAGGCGGTGTGTTGCGGCTGGGGGCCTAACATGTTGTAGTACTGCCGCAAGTAACGGATCAAAAAAAGGTGTGGCCTTCAAAGACCTGCAACTTTGTTTAGGTAATTCTGATAATTGTTTATACATAGTTATGTAATATCAAATTTGTTAATAAAAGGCTGCTAAGGCCATTTTATGCCATTTTGGAGTGTGGTCTAGTTATTCCTTACCCCTGACGGGTGGTGGGTGGTCTTGGTGGCTCGTATTGGGAAAAGAATGGGGACATCTATGCTACCTCAGTCATGTCCTAGATGGTTCACTTCTCCTGCCTTCTCCAAACTCTTCACCCTTTTGTGAATAGCCCTGTATGTGTATACGCGATAACGTGGGCACCGAGTGACACCTGGCCTGGTGACACCGCTGCATCCGAACATCTTTAGTGCAGACAATAAGCGTCTGACGCGCTCAGCAGACATGGCCCACTATTGTCACTTTCACGAAACTAGTCGCGAGCAATGACGTACAGCCGACACTGGAGTAAGTGCATGCAGACAGGAATTAGCTAAAAGAAGCTGGAGGAAAAAAACATGTTATTAAAAAAGAAAAACAATAATATTTATGATCCCCGGCGCTTTAACAAACCAAATGCTATCCAGTTAATATTTAGATTTGGATGTACTTTAAAGGTCCATGGTATTAATGTTATTCATCATCATTATTATTCTGATGCACCTCCCGCCCGCCCAATTTTTGCTGTTAGGCTCTGGGTAGTTATGCGGTTGGGGTCTTTGGAGGCCGTCAAATAATAAGTGCCGGTGGTTAAGGTTTGGGGACCTGTCTTGGTATGGGTCCTCTATTCATCTATTGGATATTTGCAGTGTATGCCCCCAAGGCACTGGGTGGTTGTCCCCAAGGCGGTGTGTTGCGGCTGGGGGCCTAACATGTTGTAGTACTGCCGCAAGTAACGGATCAAAAAAAGGTGTGGCCTTCAAAGACCTGCAACTTTGTTTAGGTAATTCTGATAATTGTTTATACATAGTTATGTAATATCAAATTTGTTAATAAAAGGCTGCTAAGGCCATTTTATGCCATTTTGGAGTGTGGTCTAGTTATTCCTTACCCCTGACGGGTGGTGGGTGGTCTTGGTGGCTCGTATTGGGAAAAGAATGGGGACATCTATGCTACCTCAGTCATGTCCTAGATGGTTCACTTCTCCTGCCTTCTCCAAACTCTTCACCCTTTTGTGAATAGCCCTGTATGTGTATACGCGATAACGTGGGCACCGAGTGACACCTGGCCTGGTGACACCGCTGCATCCGAACATCTTTAGTGCAGACAATAAGCGTCTGACGCGCTCAGCAGACATGGCCCACTATTGTCACTTTCACGAAACTAGTCGCGAGCAATGACGTACAGCCGACACTGGAGTAAGTGCATGCAGACAGGAATTAGCTAAAAGAAGCTGGAGGAAAAAAACATGTTATTAAAAAAGAAAAACAATAATATTTATGATCCCCGGCGCTTTAACAAACCAAATGCTATCCAGTTAATATTTAGATTTGGATGTACTTTAAAGGTCCATGGTATTAATGTTATTCATCATCATTATTATTCTGATGCTGTGTGTGAACTAGAAACAGTTATATTAAAATAAATGCATTTCGAGAAATATTCTCATTCATTTTGTCCTGTTCTTGGACTTTTTTTTTTCTCAAATGGGATTTCGGTTTGATTAAAATGAAAATCTTTATCAACAGCGAACAACGATGTGTGAGGTTAGCTGACACGGGAGAGTGCGAAGAGGGGTCGGGCGTTCCTGAAAACCGTCTGCTGCATAATTCCTATAACCTCAGGCACTTGCCACTTGCCACTTGCCACTTGCCACATCGCTCCGGACCCAAGGGGGGGGCACCTCATATACACATAGACAAATTCCCGGCAACATGTAAAAATCAGCCAATGGCGTGCATGATAAAAATTTGTTTAGTTTATTTTCGTTTTAAATTCGGATTTGTGTTATTTCGTTTTTCGGGATTCGGGGGTGAAAGTCAATTCGGATTCGGAATTCGGACGAAATTCGGTAGCGGTAGTTCGAACGTTCGTTTCGTTTTCTGTTCTTATTCGTTTCTTATTCTTTTCGTTCGTTCGTTTTCAGCAAAGTGACAGAACGAGGGGAAAAATATTTTTCTCCTTCTCTTATGTCACTTTGCTCCAACGAACGAAACGAATAAGAAACGAATGAGAACCGAAAACGAAACGAACGTTCGAACTACCGCTACCGAATTTCGGAAATGGAAATTCGGATTCGTTTGCATTCTTATGTCTGTAATTAGGAATTCGGATACATCCGAATGTCCGAATTTCCGAAAATGCGTCCGAAGTTCGATTCGGAACGAAACGAATCGCACATGTCTAGTGCATGATACTATCGAGGTTACAGACAGAAGATCCCCATTGGTTTATTTTAATCTGCAGAGATGCAGCTATAGATATGTGTGCAGGGAGATAGGACAGGAAACGTGTTGCTATTCAATAAATTAGTTTATTGAATAAAAGCACATCCTCCCCTTCCTGTTCAAGACCATTATAATAGCAGAGATCCAACAAAAAATAAGATAACAATGAACAGCCTGTTATAAGTAAAATAACAAAACCAGCTTTTTCTGCCATATTCAGAATCAATTCAGAAATTTCCCCAGCAGTACTTTTTTGTGCCAGTCTCAGATGGCCAGAATCATTCAACCCACTTCTTCTGAGCCCAGGTCATCCCGGACGCACCCCCACTTTGTGATTAGGCAGTGAAAGAAGAAGCAGCGCGGTGATTAGGTCATCTCTTTGTCATTCTGCTCTGTCCTCCTATCAGCATGCTTCTTGCCAGCACATGAACTGCTTGGCTCCTTGTGCTGCTTCTTACTCTCACACTCCAGTCTTGCTGTACAGGGACTGCAAGAGGCTGATGCCAAGTCACATTCAGATACTTACACCGCATTAAAAAAATGCCTTTAATGATGTTTTATTGCGAACAGACTTGCATTGCATTTTGTTTTTTTATCTGCCTAGAATTCAGTTATAATTATTACCCTGAGGGCCCCGCTCACGCCTCGTGCACCGCTGTAACACGCCACAAGCATTAGTGCTTAAAACGCAAAGAGTATGTATATTAGGGATGCACCGATAGCGGTTTTTCGGTGTCGAGTACGAGTACCGATATTTTTTTTTCAGTACCCCCCGTTACCCAATACCGATACAGGATGTCCCATTAAGGAAGCCAGGCAGTGTGTACTTACTCGCCTCCTGGCTTGCTGATTAGCCGTGAAGATGGGCGGCGTGTAAAGGCTCACCACCCAGCTTCCCCATTACCAGGGAAGCTGTCTCTATTCTTCACGTCACGAGGTGATGAGGAAACATGGAGTCGGCTTCCCGGCCAATTAGGAAGCCGGGAAGCGTGTAATGACTAGCTGCCCACCTTCCTTATACCGGAAGCTGAAGTATCTAGGCTAGGCATCGGAGCATTTGGGCGAGTACGTGTACTCGTCCAAATACTCGGCACTGATACCGATACTAGTATCGGTATTGGTGCATCCCTAATGTACAGTACAATAAATTTCAAATTTTACCCCATGGCACATAAAAAACACAACCCTAACACACCACAATGGATGATGGTGTTGGGACTCATTCAAAGGGGACTTTTAAAGAAACTCATAGCACGGCACGCCTTAATACATGGCGAAGCATGCTGCCGCATAGGAAACACCATAGCAAGGTATAGTATGAACGGGCCACTGACACAACAAGAAGGGTGTTGGATGTACAAACTTTGCCGACGGTACAATGGAGTTCGGACTCACCCAGTGGAGAGATAGGTTCTCTATAGCAGGGAACATTCTTTGGATTTTCTTCAGAAAGCAACACAGTTGTTTCAAAGGGACCTAGCAGTGCTGAACTCCAGGAACCAGTCCTAATCCAAGCTAGTATGTTTCTGCCCAGCTCAGAACTATCTCCTCTTTCTAGACTCAGGATCCATGCCATTTTTGGGGAGATTTGGAGGCTGCAAGGTGAGTACAATGGGGGGATGGTGCAATATAATTTTGAAAGTGAACCTTTAAAGCAACTTTGTGGTTTCCTCCCAAAAAATCCAAAGAGCGCTCCCTCCGATAGATGAATACTTACCTCTCCAGCAAGTGGTGAGTCCGAACTCCACTGTGTTAAAGCGATACAGCCCCAGGCAAAGTCTTCAGCATTCAATATTTTTGAGTGTGTTGAATGACTGCATTCCCCACTGTGTGTTGTGGTTCTTCTTGCCAACCTTTACTTCATTGAAGGACATAGTAGTGAGATAAGCACCAGCGGGAGGTACCATTCAGCAACCGGGCATCCAACACAATGGGAAGTGTGTTGGATGTACACACTTTGCCAAAAGCTTTATGACTTGAGCGCAGTGGTTCACACTGGAGAGGTTGCTTTAAAGAGTTGGAACTAGCACTGCTGAGCTCCAGGAACCGGTCCTAATCCAGGCTAGGATGTTGCTGGACAGCTCAAAACTATCTCCTCTTACTAGAATCAGGCAGTGGTACCTAAATGCTGGGTGGGACCCTCAGCTGAGTCAGTTAAGCTTTCCCAAATGGTTCTCTTTAATTAAAATTAGTAATGGCCCCATTGATAAGGGACAGTAGGTAACCCCAGCTAAAAGTAAGTGGGTGGACTATCTATTGCACGGACTATAGTATTACAATAATTATCAGAACACTTTGGGGCTTTTCGCACCTTGTTTCTGAATCCAGTGTCCTATCATCAATGCACCTCAGGCCTTATTCCTGTATCTGATGGATGTGAGAAGATTGCTAATGGAGTCATATCGAGGCCGTTAAGATTGATTTGTTGGTCTCTCTATTTATATCAGAATTATATATAGACAGAGCTTAAATGGCTCTCAATCTATAGCATCTGCTCCTCTTGGCAGCAGACACTAGAGCATATTTATAGCGCTTTATATTAAGCGTGTGAAGACATATGCAAATGTTGGAGGGATAGTTCAGGGCACGTCCTCAGATGCATTATTCAAGGGAAGAGATTTCAGGAGCTGAAGTTGTATCAGGTCTTCATGAACAGGACAACATATAACAAAGGATCCTTAAAGCACATCTAAAACGAAGAACACAAATGTTATATGCTGAAGCTTACCAGTCCTTAGATGTGGTTGCTGCATTTGTTTTCTCTTTTAGGGTTTTTTTTTTTTTTTTAAATCTTTGAGATACTGCCAGTAACACATTTTCTGTCCTAGGGTGACAACGCATACTCAGAGTACTGTATGTATGAAGGCAGCGTTTTCACTCACTATAGAACACCTTCCCTGTCATTATCTCCAAAACATAGGAGATGTTCTGTAGTTCATAGCGGGAACCAGCAAGAGCTGATAACATTGTTTATGATTTCAGTTCAGTGCACTGGAACCAGGCCAGGTATTGGTAGCAGACTCAATTCTCAGCATCTTACAGATGCCAGAAATGAGTCAGGAGTGTACAGTGCACTGTTGATACACCCCACGTCTCTTCTACTAAAAACTCTACCACCTAGATATTTTCTATTTCCATTTTAATATGTACCTTTCCAGCAGTGAGTCCTCACTTTGCTTTCTTTAGGAGCTTCAACTTCTGGCAGAATCTACATATTCAACACTTCCATGAATGTCAGATGCCCGAACCCCTCACCATGTGCTGTGGTTTTATCTACCAGTCCCATGTCACTGTAGAATTCAATAGTTGTGTAGTGGCTGCAGAGCCATAGCTAGGTCCATTTGCGCCCTAGGCAAGTGAAAAAATTGCCCCCCCAACATTCGTGTCACATCACCCAGCGCCGCGCACGTGCTGCATCATGTGATTTCATGCGTCCCGCCTCCAGGATATGTTTTTTTATTTTTTTAATTGTCATTTTTTTCTACTGTTGGGGGGTTTCAGGGAAATATTGATATTTCCCTTTTAAAATAGAAAAAGAAATTGTGGATACAAAGTCCTTAATCTCTTTTTCTGCAGCATCTGTTCTAAATGAATGGAAAGTACAGAGGTTTCCCATTCATTCAGAAAATATTCACTATCAAGCAGCTTCTGCATGGGGAGAAGCCTCTGCACAGAGTGCTACTCCCCACTGAGAAACTCATGAATGAACAGGAAGTTATGTAAAGCACTTCCTGTTCATTTATAACCGGGGACACATAGTACTATGTGTCTCCAGTTATTTACAAACACTGGAGTGATCAGCTGATCACTCCAGTGTTTGCTCTGCACACAGAGGATCGGCACATATCACTGATATGTACCGCTCCTCCGCCGCTCGGCCACGCACAGAGGTGCGGCACAGCCTGCAGCTTTTCCTCTGGATTCCCGCTGCTCTCCCCCATCTGTATGCAGTGGGGATGCAAGAAGTGAAGGAAGCGCTGATACCGACCGGCTCTCTCTCTCCTCACTGCTTGGCCATGCTGCTGTGACAGCAGCTGCCTCCTACGCCCCCCCACCGGCTGCAGCTCATCCTTCACTTCTCCTCGGATCCCCGTGCATACACCTGCGCCCGAGGCGAGAGCCTCAGTCGCCTCACCCTCGCTACGAGTGGCTAGCAGGAGGAGCCACAGATGTAGGTTCATTCAGTTAATAGGAAGGTGCGTATTCAGTGAACGGGTGAATATTGCAGCAAATTGATTTGCTGTTGAATGTATTATTATTCTAGGGCAGTAGTTAGCAAACTACAAGTCTTATCATGCATCTGCCTCTTGGAGTCGTGACTGAGGCTGTTGGAGTCTTGCAATGCCAGATGGAATTTGTAGTTGTACCACAGCTGGAGGGTCGGATTGTGTCTACTCCTGCTCTATGGATACTCTTTGGTGAATCTAATGCTACCCCCCCCCCCCCCCTTGCTTTACAATACTTCCAACTCTCCCTCATTTGAAGGTTCTGTCCTTCATTTGGAACCAAATCCCTTTTTCCCTCTCTTTTTTGATGTCAAGATATTTATGAAAAGGTTCTGTTAAACTACAAGAAGTGTTATTCTGCACTAAAACCTTCATCTTATCTCTTAATTATCTTGTTTCGAAAAGCCAGTAAAACTGAAAAGTAATGGTAATGGGTTTAACCAATTATTTTCGGCATATGACTTCTAAATGGTCCGCATAATTGGGGGCATGGTGTGCTCATTGCCAAAATACATTGTGCTGGAAGGTGTCCCTCTTTCTCATCTCAGAAAGTTGGAGGGAATGGCTTACAAAGAAGTCCTTTAGTAAACTGCACAGGCAGATTGTAAGCTATGTGACCACATTGGTTACAAACTCATCAAGATCATGGTGGTTCTGGTCTCCTTGCAGGATTAACCTCATAGGGATTTTATATGTGTGCTGCTAAATGGAAATCATTCACAGTTCTGTGTGGCTGAGCAAATATATTTGTGATGGGATGAATCCAAATGTTGATATTTCGGGTTACATGGAAGCTCCATATTAGCAATGCAAACAAAGCACGAGCTTGCCAAGTGCGGGCATGATCACATATTTTCCAGGTAAGAGCGAGGGCTAACAGAGCATTTAAAGGGACCTTATGATTATAGGAATGGTCAAGTCAAAAATGAATATCTTGCATTTAAACCCATATGAACATTGTTTGCAATAGTAAATGCTATGCACAACACAAATTTGTGTACAATTTATTGGAGTAGAACCTTAATTTTACCAATATGTTTATATTACTGATGTTCCTATTGTTAATAATCATATTGTATTAGTATCACAAAGGGTCTAAAAGGCACCTATTTGATTATATACGGCATGCCAGGTTCTCTTTATAGAGACACTAGGCCCAAAAAGATCCAGGGGCCATGGTCGAGGAGAGTGTTATGCCATGTTATCATGTATAAGTGTTTTGGCTGGTGTATGTGCATCTGATCTCAACAGAAGCCCCTAAACTTGAATCATTATAATCTGCAAATGTTGACCCCCCCACTAGAAAAATCAAGGCTTGGCCTGGTCCACTCCATTGGCTACTTATTGTTCAATGAGACCATGTATCCAGGGACATCCCTATGGAAAAAGCCAATGATTTAATTAATTCTGGGGGGGGCGGTGTAGGGTGGTAGCGGACGCCGGACCAAGCTGTCAGTCCAGCTCAGCTCTAGGCAACCAGTGACATCAGTGAGCTAGGTGTGTGGAATGCCAGACAGAGCATCACAGGTTGCTAAGAGCTCCAGGGAGGAAGGGTTGGAAAGAGTGGAAACCACTACACTGCCCAGAGGAGGGCCCACTAGGGACTCGGGCTGCAAGGCTAAGGTGGGTTTAAGAGACCTGGTCAGGCAGGAGTAATATTTAGAGGATCAGATTTAAATGTACTCCTATTTCTTATTGGCACTGTGGATGGCTTGCCCCTTATGGATGAGAAAGGAAAAGAGAGCATGTGGAAGGGAATGATGGAGAGATAAGACTTGGGGGAGGGGATTGAGCTGAGGGGCTGGAGAGGTAGGAAAAGTGGGAGGGGTTATGGAGATGAGAGTGGAAGGGGCGGGAGACAATGGGGAGGAGGGTTTAGTAAGAGTGGAATCCACTACAGCGCCAAGAGGAGGGCCCACTAAGGTGTGCAAGGTTAGCGTGGGTATAAGAGACCTGGTCAAACAGGGGTGATATTTAGAGGTAAATGCAAATTCATGCCAGTAAAACCATGTTTTCATTCATTGATCATGATTGATATTTGAAAGCGAAAGGTTCTGCGTTAAATGTAAACCTCATTCCTATTGACATTGTTGATTTGTGGCCCCTTATGTAGGAGAAAGGAAAAGAGAGCAGGGTAGGAATGTAAGAAGAACAGGTAAGGTGTG
>NW_017306283.1:2576342-2610407 GCF_000935625.1 Nanorana parkeri
GGGGAAGGGGCGGGGGGGTTGAGGGACTGGGGAGGTAACAAGAGTGGAAGCGGTTACAGAGAGGGAGGGGCAGGAGACAATGGGATGGAGGGGTTGGCAAGAGTGGAAACCCCTACACCACCCAGAGGAGGGCCCACAACGGACTCGGATGTGCAAAGCTAAGGGGGGGGGGTTTAAGAGACTTGGTCAGGCAGGAGTGATATTTAGAGGGGAAAGTACATTGATGCCAGTAAAAACATATTTTTATTAATTGATCATGATTGATATTTGAAATGTTCTGCTTGAAATCTACCCCCCTTTCCTGTTGGCATTGTTGATTTATTGCCCCATATTATTTTGGTCCACAGAACATTTCACAGGCGCCCCTGTTAGCAGCCCCCTGTGACACTTGTTGCCCGAGGTTTCGCTTTAAATTATTTCTTTTTTTTTTTCTGTCTTTGTGCCAAGGCAGCTGCTTTTCGAAATCAAATAGACGGATTCTTACAAAATAACTATTGTGGCAAATAAAGCTGCCAAATGAACTTTAGGCAAACTCTTTGCCGGGGCCTTTTACATTCTGAAAATCCCAATTAATATGCATTAACAAGCGCGCTTTCTGGAAATCGCGGGGAGGAGCAGACTCAACAGATGTCAAGATGACATCATGGAGAGAAGGAATGCATTGTTCCGCTGAATGGGTTAATTATCCATGCCTGTTTTGGTCACTTAGAAGAGTCTCCCCAGCTCCAGCCAACAACTGGTCGAAGAAGGTAATTAGGCCTACGCCACGCTCAAAGTTCAACTCTTGTTGGCAGGCAGAAGGCGGCTTTGCGGGGCTGTTTCCTCTCTGGGCTAACAAAAAGCCTCGCCATCAGATTACCTTGGCCCGGATCCAGTACTGCATGTCGTTTGCCTGCTGCGTTTGCCATGGAAACGAGAGATGGTGTGATGCCAACTCAGCAGCTGGTAGATGGATGGTGAATTATCTGCCAGAATGACTGGCTGCTAAATACTGTACGGTGACATCTTCACATCGGTGCTGAAGGAAACACAGGAAAAAAATCTCAGATATTAAATCTTAGAAAATAAAACCATGACCAAAAAACTTAATTTTACTCCCTCTGCTACTTGATACAGTATGTTATCTCTTTGTTAAAGCTGAAATCCAGGATTTCCATAAAAATTACTCATTCCAGTGAGCATGTGACCCTTGAGCATATGAACCTTGCAGTGCACACCCCCCACCGCCCCCTCTCCCCTCCACTGCAAGAGTCATATACTTGTTGGGTCTAAGGGGTAGAGGAATAAGCTGTAATATTTACCTCATTCCTCACACCAGCAGGCTTGGCTTCTGATGCTCTCCTCTTCTCTACAGAGCTCCAGGTTGTGGGCAAGACCTTGCCACCCTTACATACAAGTCAGCAGGAGCGTTAGTCTCGTGTTGTACTTGATGACGTCAGAGAGTGACCAGAGGCTGGAGCACTGAAAAGAAGAAGCTTTGGGGGACCCGTTATCTGTTTGCTAAAGCTGAAGTCTGGGATTTCCTTAATAATTACTCTGGCCAGTAGGCATAAGTCCCGTGAGCATATGACCCTTGCTGTGCCCCCCTCCCCTTCCCTCCACTGCAAGGGTCATATCCTTGTTGGGTCTAGGGGTATTGGAAAAAGCTGTAATACTTGCCTTATTCCTCGCTCCGGCAGGTTTCTTATGCTCTTCTCTTCTCTATGAAGCTCGGGGTTGTGGGTGACACCTGGCCGCCCTTACACACAAGGCAGCAGGAACACTAGTACTGTGTTCTACTTGATTAAGTCAGAGTGTGACCACCGGCTGGTGCACTGAAGAGAAGAGGCTTTGGGGAACCCGTTATCTGTTTGTTTTAAACAGAGTGGGGCTTTAAAGGAAAACACCATGCCACACATACAGTAATTCAGTCCTACATCTGTAAAGTAAATATGTTTATGTAAAGTGGAACTAAGTCCTTAAATCTGATAGGAGTTGGATTTTTTCAGCAGGCAAAGTCTTTTCTTCCCCCAAAAAATGTATTTCTCTTACTCCTTGCAAATTGTTTTTATGTACACTGCCCACAGCACATGTGCAGTGCAATGTACATCCGCGGCTTATTCCTGGTATCTGTATGATGCCACAAATGGAGTCAGGATAGTGCAACTTGAGTTTCTGTACATCATCAGTGGCTGCCCAATGGCCGACCCGGGATTTCCCCTTTTCCTGTTGGACTTCATGGTGAATATTTTAACATTTTCCACCCAGCCTTATGCTTAATCTGAGGATCCCCAGGACCTATTTAAAAAAAAAATCCCATCATACATAAAGACACATATATGGGGCCATCAATCTTCCACCTAGCTATACGCTGGGCGAATGCCGTTCGCATAACATTCCTGACACTAGATGGAGCCAAGAAGCATAGGCATTTCCTATGCTTTTCAGCTCCATCTAGTGGCAGGAATGCCATGAGAACGGCATTCGCCCAGAGTATAGCTAGGTGGAAGATTGATGGCCCCATATATGTGTGTTTATGTATGATGGGATTTTTTTTTTAAATAGGTCCTGTGGATCCTCAGATTAAGGAAGTATGAATGCCAATCCATCTATGAACATAAAATCATTCATCTGACATCATGAATCATCCCACTACACAAACTGGGAAAAGATAGCAAATCCTAAATTGGCTGTAAACCAAAGTCTTCTTCTTCAATTCCCACACAATTTTATCTAAATCAATTACACTCAGAAAGGGGTTTCGATCCCAGAAAGATTTATTTTTTTCATTGGTAACATTTTAGCAGTTTTGGGGAAAAAAACAGAGTGAGAGCTTCATCAACGTCCTTGATGTTGACATTACCTAAATTTGGCCGGTCGGTCCCATGACCTCAAGTCACTTTTACCCAGAGTGGCTCCAACAGATGTCCCTAAAGAGAATCAGCCAAGACAAGTACATGAAGCTGTGAGAGTTGGAAGCAGCTGTACACACAATGTCAACTTTGTGCACTTTACATGTCCAAGGGAACCGAATTAACACTCCACTAAAAAGCTGCTGTAACATACTATATATCCCATCATATATGACTAGAGTATTACAAGGAAAAAAGTGTCACCACAGGGTCAAACAGCCAGTTAATCCCAGTCTGTAGGGAAGAGGCTATATGAGGCTACCTGCTCCTCTCAAGGACTTGTACGTGACTACACTCCATTGTAAGGTTTCCCCTCACTTCCTGTTGTAGCAACAACTGTAAAAATTTCACATCACTTTTTGTTCCAGTGTCTGGTCAACCCGTTCTCTCTCGCTCCGTGGGCTAACCAATTAAAAATGCAAATTTTCCCCATCCACGCTAAATCTTCTGGGTTGGTGTGCCACTGTCAGAATACCCCAAAGTGGTTGCTGCTGACTGGCTGCTGTTACTGTTTGGGCAAGATTTTTCAGATTGGCTTTTGTTGAACAGATTGGGGCCACACTCTGCACCCCTCTCCTTCCTGCATTGCTGCACACCGCTGGTCATCCATACATGTTCCCCTCTCCTCTCCTTCTTGCATTGCTGCACACCGCTGGTCATCCATACATGTTCCCCTCTCCTCTCCTTCTTGCATTGCTGCACACCGCTGGTCATCCATACATGTTCCCCTCTCTTCTCCTTCTTGCATTGCTGCACCTCAGTGGCCATCCATTCACATTCCACTCTCCTTTCTTTCCTGCATTGCTGCATCCTGCTGGCCATCCATACACATTCACCTCTCCTTCCTGCATTGCTGCACCATGCTGGCCATCCATACACATCCACCTTTCCTTCTTGCATTGCCACACCCCGCCGGGTATCCATACATGTTCTCCTCTCCTTTTTGCATTGCTGCACCCTGCTAGCCATCCATACACATCCACCTCTCCTCTCCTTTGCTGCACCCCCTGACCATTCATACATGTCCACCTCTCCTTCCTGCATTACTGCACCATGCTGGCCATCCATACACATCCACTTCTCCTCTCCTTCCTGCATTGCTGCACCATGCTGGGCATGCATACGCATCCACCTCTCCTCTCCTTCCTGCATTGCTGCACCCCGCTGGCCATTCCTAGACATCCACCTCTCTTCTCCTTCCTGCATTGCTGTACCCCACTGGCCATCCATACATGTCCACCTCTTCTCTCCCTCCTGCATTGCTGCACCTTTTAGCAGTGTATGGCTAGCCAAAGGGCCCATTTATACCTGTGTGCTGCGGAAACACAAAGAAAAATACATGTTTTACTGTGCTTTCCCACAATCACAGGCAACACATGTACAACAGTGCAGCACAGTGCTTTGCTATTTATTTTGAATAGCACCCAAATGCACTAACACAACACATTGCAGTACATGTGCAAAACACATTGCAGTACATGTGTACGGCTTAAAGATGCAAATAATCGGTGCGGTGCTTTAAAAGCATTGTGGCATGTAGCATCTTTGGTGCGTTGTGGCCCCTTCAAAAGGAATGGGCTTCTTAACACAACACATATGCGTTACTGCTATGGTTGCTACCTTCCTTCAAGCAAAACCCGAACACTCTAGTGCCACGTGGCAATTTGTTTTGGAGAATATACAGGAGAGAGAGAGGTGGCAACCCTAGTTACTGCAATAAAGAGGTGTGACCGGGGCCCAAGACACAGATAAGGCCCTGCTGCATCCTCTCCTCATGTGACTTGCTACAAATTTACAATGTTGCAGCCTGATCACTGGAGGAAAGGAGACTGAGGAAATGCTTCCTCCTGCTTGCAGCAGACTGATGACATCATCTAATTTTTAATGATGAATGGTGGCACTTTTTTGAACAAGAAAACTGTTACTGTATATTATGACAAGTCAGGAATTTATTCAAGTAGACTTCTAAAATGACAGGAAAAGGTCCATATTTAGGTCCACCAACCCGCTAATACTCAGTTATAGCCTACTCAGTTTCAGCTTTAATTTGCCCCACCATCATTTATCTTTTTCCCTGCAAATTCCATTGCCAGGTCTCGATTTCACAGACATTTTGCATTTTCACAGCTCGTTTGCCACGCCTGACAAATACAATCAGCCAGGCAGGATGCTGTGTGACAATAGAGTTTAGCATTTTATAGCCTTCTTATGAGCTGAATCCTATATGTATAATCTCCCCATAAACTTATGTAACCTGGACGCTTTGCTATTGGAATTTTAATTGCTCTTTTTTCTTCATCTTTGGTTTCCTCCTATTGTAGCTTTTTTTTCCATTTTAGTTACCATTTGATGATAGAGATGATAAAAAAAAAGAAATGCAGACACAGAGAGAAAAATGGGAAAATAAAAAGGGAAGTCTAAGTATATAAAGCCTTTTGGGGTTAAAAAAGACCTGTGCATGCAGTAAAAATATGCCAAATTCTATATGCTTGCGTAATTATAAGCTAAACTAACAGAAGTGGACCTCACCAATTCATTAATTTGTTGCATGGTGGCGGAGGTACACAAGATGTTAATACGCTTACTGCGGCATGTGCCAAAATTTTGGTGCAAATCTGAGCTAATCTTCTACTAGGATCATCCTCAGTTTTCCCCTTTACCTCTCCTTCCTGCATTGCTGCACCTCGCTGGCCATCCATATATGTTATCCTCTCGTCTCCTTCCCGCATTGCTGCACCTCGCTGGCTGTCCATACATGTTATCCTCTCGTCTCCTTCCCGCATTGCTGCACCTCGCTGGCTGTCCATACATATTCCCCTCTACTCTGCTTCCTGCATTGCTGCACCTTTCTGGCTGTCCATACATGTTACTCTCTTCTTCTTGCATTGCTGCACCCCACTGGCTGTCCAAACAGCAAAAAGTTTTCACAGCACACTCACAAGCCAGCGTGCAAAAAACCTGTCTAACCACGTTGCA
Source organism: Nanorana parkeri (assembly GCF_000935625.1). Lineage (NCBI taxonomy): Eukaryota > Metazoa > Chordata > Amphibia > Anura > Dicroglossidae > Nanorana > Nanorana parkeri. The sequence goes on from NW_017306283.1 coordinate 2,582,210, forward strand.
TGCTGGCTTGTGAGTGTGCTGGGAAAACTTTTTGCTGTTTGGACTGTATTAGGCCCTTCCATGTGCACCTTGCTGTAAAGCTGGTAACGAATTGATGAGTGCGTTTGCCATTTGTTTTGCTCCACTGGCTGTCCATACACGCCCACCTCTTCTATCCGTCTTGCATTGCTGCACCACGCTGGCCAACACCTCCATGTTCCCGTTTCCATTTCTTCGTGCATTGCTGCACCTTGCTTTCCATTTGTACAAATTTCCATCTCCACTGGCTGTCCATACACATCCACCTCTTCTATCATTCTATCCTATCTCCATGTTCCCCTCTCCTATGCTTCCTGCATTGCTGCATCTTGCTGGCTGTCCATACATGTCCCCCTCTCCTCTCCTTCCTGCATTGCTGCATCTTGCTGGCTGTCCATACACGTCCCCCTCTCCTCTCCTTCCTGCATTGCTGCACCTTGCTGGCTGTCCATACATGTTCCCCATCTCCTCTCCTTCCTGCATTGCTGCACCTCGCTGGCTGTCCATACATGTTCCCCATCTCCTCTCCTTCCTGCATTGCTGCACCTCGCTGGCTGTCCATACATGTTCCCCATCTCCTCTCCTTCCTGCATTGCTGCACCTCGCTGGCTGTCCATACAGGCTCCTCTCTCCCTCCTGCATTGCTGCACCACACTGGCTGTCCATACACGTCCACCTCTCCTCTCCTTCTTGCATTGCTGCACCTCGCTGGCCAACCTCTCCATGTTCCCGTTTCCATTTCTTCCTGCATTGCTGCACCTTGCTTTCCATTTGTACAAATTTCCATCTCCTCTTCTTCCTGCATTGCTGTACCACATTTACTGTCCGTACACGTCCCTCTCTCCTCTCCTTCTGGTATTGCAGCACCTCGCTGGCCATCCATACACTTTCCCCTCTCCTCTCCTTCCTGTATTGCTACACCTCGCTTGCTGTCCATACATGTTCCACTCGCCTTTCTGCACCGCTGCACCTCACTGGCAGTCCATATAGGTCCACCTCTTCTCTCCTTCATGCATTACTGCACCTCGCTGGCCATCCATACGCATCCTCCTCTATGCATAGCTGATCACCACTGTCACCCCTCCTCACTACGGTATTTACCCCACTCCGGTGATGGTGTATATTTTAGAAAAGTTCTAAAATTAGAACATTGGCACAAATGTTTCATTATTTTGGTGCAGACAATTGGACAATAGAAACGATCACATAGCACCTTTTAATGTGCTTTGGCCCGGCTGGTGCAATACCACATAGACCTTGCCTTACAATATTGTTGGTTTGGCGCACGGGGCCTATGCCACTTTTGACACCACAAAACTTTTTTGTTTCCCCTGGTGGGTTTATGCTTTGAAGCCAGATATGAACCTTAGCGCTGCAGTAATGCAAGGTAAAACATGCATTACTGCAACGCACACTGGCACTTGAGCTGCCATGCATTGTGGTGGTATTCATTTTAGATATCACCCCAGCACATCACAATGGATCTGAACTGTAGTGTACCAGACGGGAGCCTTGCTGTGTGGCCCTGTGACTTCCAGTTACTCTCCAGAGTGTAGCCTTTAATGCTGAACACCCGACAGACAACTAAAAACAATGACATGTATTTAAACAGTTTTGTCTGACAAAGGATTAGTAATTCAGGCTCAGACAGTCTTGTGATCTAGGCACCCCTGCCAAGCAGCACAGTCAGGTTGTTGACCTACGTGCATTTCAAAACACAAGTTCCTCCTCCCCGATACAAAACACGAAACTAAACAAAAATGTTGGTTAAAAAAAGTTAACATCTATTTTAACCCTGGCTTCCACCCCTGGCACCTAAGCATGGGTGACTCCACCATCCTTGAGGGGATGCTGAGTAGCCCAAATCTTGAGAGAAGGTACTACTGCACTCTGTGGAGAGGTGGGGGGGGGGGGGTTGCTAGGACCTTGCTAGAAGGATGGTCGTCACCCCCTGCAGTACATAAGATGGGAGTAAGGTAAGTAAGCAGTTTTTAACTTTGAGTCTTAGTATGGGGGAGGGGGCCCAGAGTAGATAAGTGGACTTACTATTAGTGCAAGGTCCGCTTTAAGCAATGCAGTCTGGTCAAGGACACGCCCCTCTGCCATTCTTGCTGCACAGGGAATTATGGGGAAGCTAATATGAAGACAGATTTAGGTACTTATGCTAGCTGTATGTATTAAAAAATAAATTTCGCAAATTCCAGTGCCTCTATCAACTAGCTTAAATTGTATTTAAATACCCGCCTGGTGGAATGCAGCTAGTAAGCCGGCATTATATACACTATATTGCCAAAACTATTGGGACACCCCTGCAAATAATTGGATTCAGGTTTTCCAATCACCTCCATGGCCACAGGTGTATAAAACGAATGTATTTAGACAGATGGAAGTGCTTGATTCAGGTGCTGTGGAGTTCCTCCTGAGCTCTGTGTGATGGATTTCACACTGACAGCTATATATAATTTCTTATGTTTTTGCAGAATGTGAACCAGAAGAAGTAACCCGAGAATGCAATACCTTGTATTATGTCATAATCAATGCGGAGAGGACACCAGGTGGGCCTGCCGGGGGTTTTCCAAAAATAATAAATCACCAATACTATTTGATGAGATCATGCTGGGTGAAAATCAAGACGTTTTATAATGTCCTCTACCTGTAGCAGCATGAGGACCTCGCCTGCCGGGAAACACGACATATGTATCTGCAGCACTACCGACCTGCATAGCATACTAAGTACAATGCATTTCATAGTGTTAGAGCTATAGATAGGAGAACCATGAGCAGATAAAGCACAAGGCCGGGGGACACAATTTCCCCTTTAATGGGGGAAAATGGAAGCTGCGCCCTAAAAAAAGAAAACAGAGGGCAAAAGACTGGTCACCAGTATAGCATGCGATCTCTCTGCTAATCCTTACCTCATTACTGAATTACCATGCCTTGTTCTGTGCTGTGGAGGCAGCCATCTTGGTAGAGGCAGGGCTTTGCTTCCTCATATCAGAGCTTCCAGCAAGGAGAACAGAACAGAAGTGACATCACCAAATCTCAATCTAAATCATGAGATTAGCAGTCAGAGGCAGCAGTGCCTGAGATCTCACCCTGCAGATACACAGCTATGAGGCTACAGAACAGGAGTGCCTAAGCACCCTCACCAAGGGGCGTTCCGAGGTCGGGTGTCACCGTGCGCAATGACGTCATCACACATGCGCGGCCAACTGATTGACACCTGCCGGCGGCCATGTTGGTGATGGACGCCAGAAGAGAGAGGACGGGACCGCCGGGTCCCCTCCTCTCTTCTGACACTTCTGACACTGTTTATGGAAGGAGTTGTGCTAAGCTGCAATGCACAGTATCCCAATGGCGTGCGTTGTATTGCCATACAATAAAAAACAATAGTGCATGCATAACTTTTTTTTCATCACACGGCAACACAATGCATGCTACTGCATTGCAACGCAGGACAACAGCGCCCAACCTCCAGGTGTGTTGGGGTGCCATTGAGAATGACTGGTAATACAACACACCTAACTAGTTTCTACTAAAATCGTGGATACTATGGAGAGGGATGTCCTGAGGCCGCGCGCCACCCGGAACGGTTCCCGGGTGACACCCCGCCTTGACATCATCGCGCATGCGCGTGACATCACCACTTGCGTGCGTGATGACATCATCGCGCAAGCGCGGCGACCTTATTGATGCCTGCCGGCGGCCATCATCCTAATGGATGCCGGCAGAGAGAGGAGGGGACAGTCAATTGGCGGGATAAGGTATGCCGCTGGGTCCCATCCTCTCTCCCAAAACTGTCGGGCGCTCGGACCACGACTTTTCAGAGGGCGGTGACACCAAAATGACTGTCAGTCATTTAGGTGTCACCCCTCCAATGGTGTCACCCGGCTGTGTGCCGCACCCCCCGCACCACACTTGTGATGCCACTGACTATGAAGGAGACATTCCAACTCTCTCAGGCTTTCTGGGAGTCTCCCGATAGCGGCTCCCTGATGCCCACGAGAGAAACAGCTCCAGCTAGCAGAGTAAACCTTTCCAGCATTCCCCGTATTCTGACGGTGGCCAGTGATCTTCAGCAAAGGCCATTTTGAGCCTTGTAAACCCCATAGTCAGCCTGAGAGGGGGGCAAGTTGCTCTAACATGACTAGGAGGCCTTCGGGTTGAAGTAAACTGGCATGGAGAGGAATATAGAGGCTGCCATTGACTTCCTGCTAATACTTTCCAAATGCAGCCTCAGAACCCTCATCCACGGCACTGTTCTCATGAAAATCTGCTGAACTGTGTTTGAACAATCACAAAGCCCCAAGACAGCCAATGCAGTTGACCCCTAAATAGAGTTGGCCAAGCCACTCTCTTGAACCCCGTGGTCAACTTGAAAGTAGGGCAAGATGCTCTTGTATAACCAGCAGGTCCTTGGGGCTGCCATTGCTTACCTCCTGCTAATAGTTGCTTAGCTCTTTTGCTGATCCTCAGGCTCTGTCACATTGCACAGCCATGTCTGGTTGGAGAGGGGACCTGATCTTTCTCTGCTGCAGTTTTAATTTAACTTTTAGGTCCCCTCCCCATCCTCACCGAGTGGCTGGACAGTGGGAATAGAAGCAGCACACTGATAAGCTTGTCTCTCTGTCACCCTGCTCTCTCCTCCAATCAGTTCCTTGCACTTGGCTCCTTGTGCTGCTTGTCCTTCCTCTTACCTGAGCTCTGCTGTACAGGTACTGCAAGAGGCTGATACCAAGTCAGGTTCAGGTACCTAATCTGCTTGCATTAAATACATCCAGTATTAATGAATAAAGAGCTGCAGTAATTTGAGTCTTTTATTTCTGCCCTGAGTTCAGCTGTAAGCACATGATATGAACCATCCAGTGGCGGAACTATCGCCAGGCGCCCGGTATGGGGCCCGGGGCACAGGTGGGCCCAGCCAGGATGAGTAACAAAGGGGTCCCCCTGATGCCGTGCAGCCCGCCTGGGTCGCTATCGCAGACTGCTTGCTGTCACTGGTGGCTGTGAGGAGGAAGGTGCCTCTGTCCAGATCACTGACAACCTGTCAGGATCTGTGCAGCGGCACGTTCCTCCTCACAGCCGCTGCTGAGTCAGCGACAGCCAGTAGCTGCGGTGGAGGAGGCCGGGCCCGGTGGCGGCAGCGGAGGTGGAAGCAGGGCAAAGCGGTGGTGGAAGAGGAGGAAGAGGCCAGGTCTGGCGGCAGTGGAGGAGGTGGGGCCCGCCGGCAACCAAGGAGGAGGAGGGGCCCGCCGGCAACCAAGGAGGAGGAGGGGCCCGTCAGTGAAGAAGGCTGACAGTGGATTGGGGCTGACAGGTAAGAGGTTTTGGGGCTGACAGGTGAGACCCTGCTGAGCCCACCATAGACAGCCTATGGTGGGCTCTGCAGTGTCACTCTCGGGTGAGCTGTTTGGGATCTCAGGCGGGCTCTGCAAGGGACGTAACTAGAAATCACAGGGCCCCATACAGAATTTTGCTATGGGGCCCTGTGATTTCTAGTTACGCCCCTGAAACCATCACATTATTTTGCCAACTGCGCGTCTACAACAACCAACCCCAAGCACAGCACAAAAGTGGTTGGACAGTGGGCGGAGAAGCAGCACAGAGATAAGCACATCATTCTGTGACTCTTCTCTCTCCTCCTATCAGCATCACCTCCTTGCACTGCAGCACTTGTTGGCTCCTTGTGTGCTTCTCCATTTCTATTCTTTGAGCTCTGCTGCACAAGGACACAGAGAGGGTAAAATCAAGTCAGATTCAGGTACCTAATCTAGAATTTAAAATAAAGAACATTAAGTGATGTGTTAATGAATACCGAGCGGCAGTAACTTGCGTCTTTTATTTCTGCCCTGAGTTCAGCTCTAAGCCCATTATATGAATCATCACCTTTTTTTTTTATTTTTCAAAACAGCGCGTCTAAATAACCCGGAACCCAGACGCAGCCCAGAAGCTATTTTTAGGGTTTATTAATGAATGTTGCGTGTTGTCTGTAGTTTTGGCGCGGAATGGAGTGCGATCACACCGGGAGCCTCGAGTATAATAACAAGGAATCACATCAATAATACTTGAGATAATCACGCGGCGGCGGCTGGGGATGAATTGGCGAAAACATCTAATGTCAAGAGCAAAATCAGAAGGACATAATGTCCAAAAACACGGCCTGGAAACATCAAAGGGGAACGAGAACAACGCGATTAACCTCTTTCTGATAATGGCAGATACGAAGCCTTCCACTTCAAAGAAACACATTTACACTGCTAGGAAAGGCGGAGACGCTAATCGCTCCCACCACCGACCGGGGACTGCGCCGATGTTTGCTTTACATGTGTTTGTCTATCACGGGGTGAGCCTGGAATGTACGGTAGGAGGCAAAGTAAGCCCAAGCACAAAAGTCCTTCAAACCTCATAATGGGCATTACTATAGTGAGACAACAAAATGGGGCTTTTCAGGTGCCAAAAAACTTTTTACAAACTCAGGTCTACATAAAATAAACTTTTATTATAGATCCATGTTAAAACATTTTTTTTGAAATCAATAGTACGCGTGTCTACCTTATTACATTCTAATCCTATTACATCATGGTGATTTCATATACATAGCAGGGACGTGCGGTCAGGGGAGGCAGGTGGGGCGGAGCCTCACCTAGAATTATAGAGGAAAAAGCTGTCAGTTTCATGTCTGAAGCCGGCAGCTTTTTCTCCATTCAGATCAGCTTGTTACAGGTTACACAGCAGAGAAATCCTCCCCGATGTGTAACCTGTCATGGACGAAGCCCTCAGCAGTGAGGAGCAAGTGAGGGACAGGAAAGCTCCTCCCTGTCTCCTCGCTTCCTCCTTCACACTAGCTTAGGGATGGTTTGTGGGTGGGGCTTCACCCATCAGGGGGCAGGGCTTCGGCCGGCGGGGCGTGCTGGGGGCGAGGCTGGGGAAGGCCTCACCCAGAACAAGAGGTACCGCACGTCACTGGTACATAGGGTACTTTGAATGCAATCTTGACATAAAGAATTGACGCGTTTCGCTTCTTCAGGAGTCCAATAAATTCATAAATTGGACAATTACATATTTATCGTTGCCCCGTATCAAACGAAACAAAAGATGCATGCCTTGCTCATTGTCCGGATGCATCTTAGTTATCCCCTTAGCCCACTCACCGGACAGATTGTGGACATTCAGTAACATCTGGCACCCAGGGCCGGATTTACTTTCTCTGCTACCCCAAGGCCAGGTTTCTCAATGTGCCCCAATCTTTTTACTTTTTTCAAATTTTGTATTATTTTATTTTTTACTTTTTATCAATTTTTATTTTTTAATTTTTATTTATTTATTTTTTCTCTTAATTATTAATATACAGGATTTATATATCGCCAACAGTTTGTGCAGCGCTTTACAATATAAGGAATACATTACAATCACAATACAATTCAAGGCAAGAGGGTAAGGAGGGCCCTGCCCGTGAGGGCTTATAATTATTGCTATCACACAGGAGCTAACAAGCCCCAATGTGATAACATTTGGAGGTGACAGGCCCTCTTTATTGAACGGACGTTCTCCGCTCTGCTCCCCGTCCATCCTGAACTACCTTAGAGCGGGGGATTCCCAGAAGACCCCCAGAAGAGCGGGGGATTCTGAAAAACCACAGCGGGGAGGGAGGCGGCCAGCGGGGAGAGGCAGCCGGAGGTGGGAGGTTGATGGAGGGGGGTGGTGGCGCGGAAGGACGGACGAACAGGCTAACTACAAGTGATCTCGGCATCGCCAAGATCACTTGTACAAAACAAGCTGCAGCTTCGCCGCTCTACATTTAGCCCTGCTGCTTACCCGAAGTAAGACTAAATGTTAAAAAAAACTACACGCGTCGGGCGATAGGAATTCCACACCCCGGCTGCCCCTCTACTCCCTTGTGGCCTTGTGGGAAATCCGGCCCTGCCGAGCACTCACAACAAGCGTGAAAGGAGGAGGAGTGGAGGGTGGAAAGGAGAAGAAGGCGGAGGAAGAAAACGAAAGATGATGCGCACAGTCCCCAAATGAGGGCATTCCGGGGAGATCAAAACAAAGCCCAATGGATTACCTATATGGATGATATATAACTCAATCACCATGGAACAAATTTGGTTACCATCAGTTTCACCCTCACTATAGTGAAAATGTGTCCAACCGTCCAGGTCCAACCCCTCCATTCGCTCCTTTGTAGGCAAGCTTCATTGCTGATTGCTGCCTTTTGCTTTTGAACGCTGCCCAACCCTTTAAAAGCTGCGCTGCTTGAACACATGCGCCTGAACACCACCATATTGTAGTGAGGAAATATGATAAGTTACAAGAATATAAAAAGTTCCTTTGTTGCACAGCGGTGAAGATTTACAAGCAGGCACAGAGACTTTGGACTTTTATATTATCCTAGTTACACTTGACTTATGTTATAATTTCTTTGCTTTGGTTACTTTTTTCTTTTACTGAATGATTGTATTGATAGTTGCTGTTTCATAGACACAGTGACTTCATACATTGCATTTATTTATACACAATTTGCAGAGCCATTCGCCCCGCGAAGCTGTGTGAATGATCATGTTATGCGTATAGAGGCAAAAAACAAACTTCTCAGTGTATTTTCTTTTCAGGTGGAATGCAATGTGATATAGTAACGCATTATTGCCATTAGATGGAGCTGAGGAGCTGTACGGAAACCACACTGCGCGGCAAAAAAGGGAGGCAGTTCGGATCATGCGGAGGTGTGCAGCCACATAAACACTCCCCATAGAAATGTATGGGATCGTTCATGTTGGCGGATCCGCGCAGCCGAACCGCTCTGGTGTGAATGGGGCCTAAGACTGGACCCAGCTCTGAGAGAACTGACACTAAAACTGGGTCCAGCTCTGGGAGGACTGACACATTAAAACAGGCTCCTGCATTGGGAGGATTGACACTTTAAGATAGGGTCCAGCTCCGGAAGGACATGAACTTTAAAACAGGGTCCAGCTCTGGGAAGACTGACACATTAAGACTGGGTCCAGCTCTGGGAGTACCGACTATACCTGTATAAGACTGGACCCAGCTCTGAGAGGACTGACACTGTAAAACTGGGTCCAGCTCTTTTAGGACTGAAACATTAAAACAGGCTCCTGCATTGGGAGGATTGACACTTTAGGATAGGGCCCAGCTCTGGGAGGACTGACACTTTAAAACTGACTCCAGCTCTGATACGACTGACACTTTAAGACTAGCTCCCCAAAAATGTTTGGGGTACCTTTTTCTTATGTTTGTTTTTTCCTCATTTTGGTTTATTTTGTTATCTATCTGACCAATTGTGCCATATTTCACAGGAATATACTTTTTTTTTTTTTAAAGTTTTCTTATATGAATAAGATTCTAGTATATGTCGGAAGGTATACCTTATTGGGAATGATAGTAGGTTTACTTGTTTATAAAGTATATTTTTTTGTTTGCTTTTTATAAAATGTTAAATAAAGATTATATTAAAAAAGGACTAGCTCCAGCTCTGGTAGGACTGAAACTTAAAGACTGGGCCACACACTGGTAGGACAGACACTTAAATAACGGGCCACGCACTGGTAGGACTAACACTTAAAGCCTGGCTCCAGTTCTGGTAGGACTGACACCTAAACACTGGGCCACGCACTGGGAGGACTGACACTTTAAGACTGGCTCCAGCTCTGGTAGGATTGACACTTTAAGATTGGGACACACAGTGAGGGGACTGACACTTTAAGTCTGGCTCCAGCATTGGGAGGACAGACACTTTAAGACTGGCTCAAGCTGAGGGTGGACTGACATTTTAAGATTGGATCAGGCTTTTGCAGGACTGACACTTGAAGACTGGGACATACACTGGGAGGACTGACACTTTAACACTGGCTCCACCAATGGGAAGACAGACACTTTAAGAACTGGCTCCAGTTCTGGTAGGAGTGGACTGACACTTAGGGCCTGTTCACATGAGATCAGGTCCTGATCAGGTCCTGATCAGCAGACGTGGAGCTGCTGATGCATTGCATTTTTGGCTGCGTTTTGGCCGCCTTTTGGATGCGTTCCAGCAAAATGGAGTGGGGCTGTTAGTATGTTAGCTGCAGCGCAGTGCGTTTTTGATGCGTTTTTGACGCGTTTGCGTATCTGTTCCGTTTCCGGACCTGACAAAATGTGACATGCAGTATTTTTTCTGTCGTAAGCTGAACGGACTGCGCACGTGAGAACTGGAGCCCATAAAACACATAGGGATACATTGGGATGCATTTTGAGTGCAGCAGCGTACGGAGCCGGTCAGCACACAAAACGGACGTCGTGTGAACAGGCCCTAAAAGGTTGGGCCACGCACTGTGGGGACTGACACTTTAAGACTGGCTCCAGTTCTGGTAGGATTGACACTTTAAGACTGGGACACACACTGGGAGGACTGACACTTTAAGTCTAGCTCCAGGATTGGGAAGACAGACACTTTAAGAACTGGCTCCAGCTCTGGGAAGACTGACACTCATACTGTATAATTATAAAAATAATTGACTGCCCTGCTTGCAAACATCAGCCTGTATGTCACCCTAAGGCAGGCAGTTCCCTAATTTTGTACTCGGCGTGGCAAAAACGACATGAATATCAATGTATCATCATTAGACCCGCAGCCATCTCTTTCCAAGGCTGTATCATTGTCCATAAACACAACACACTTTCCCGCGATACCTTCATCAATTATTTTATCTATCTGAGAACTTTCTCCTAAATCTACCTCGTCCTTCCCTTCCAGCAACTAACATTAATAAAAGCATGAAGATCTCTCTCTGTATTGTTTTCTCTCCTCCTGCACAGTACCTTACATGCTCCTTTTAATAGCTGCCTATTCCGCCCCTGGATTCAGCCGACATAAATGCATTATTTTCTCATTAAAATGCGCTTGTCACTTTTGCCGCTCTCTGCAAATCATTAGCGTGTTTACCATGTTGAACAGCAGAAGCTCTTTGATAAATGGATGAATTTGGAGTAAAAAGGAAGCAAATCTTTTCGGTAATCTCCCAGAACTTCATCCAGATGTAAAAATCTCCATTTAGAGCGTTTATTTAATTTTTTTATACACAGAAAAAGTTATTTTTAAACTGCGCTGTTTGTAATTACTTCTAATCCCTCTTTATATTAAATCCCTATTATCTCATGAGCACTGATTGAAATTAAGGCTGACGGTAGGGGGACCATGCGATGACATTGCCGATTTTTAGGACATGGTGAACGTGCATCCATGAAAGGGTCACGCATGTCTGCTGGGGTAACGCATGATAGAACATGCATTGTAATCAGGGCTGGATTTACTCTCGCTGCTGCCCCAGGGCCAGGTCTCTCAATGCGCCCCCTTACCAGCCAACCATCTAGCCAACTATCGCCATAGCGACCCAGGTGGCCGCTATGGGGCCCGGGGCACAGGGGGGCCCGGCCAGGACATCCCCTGATGCCGTGCGGGCTGCCTGGGTCGCTATGGCATCGCAGGCTGCTGGCTGTCACTGGCGGGTGTGAGGAGGAACGTGTCGCTGTCAGTGATCTGTGCAGTTGCACAATCCTCCTCACAGCCACTGCTGAATCAGTGACAGCCAGCAGCGGAGGAGGAGCAGGAGGCTGGGCCCAGCGTCAGCAGTGGAGGAGGCGGGGCCCACCAGCAACTAAGGAGAAGGAGGGGCCGGGCGGTGGAGGGTGCTGATGGCAGATCGGGGCTGACAGGTAAGAGGTTGCAGGGGTGTGACCAGGCCACCTGAGACCCTGCAGAGCCCACCATAGAGAGTCTATATTGGACTCACTCTCAGATGGGCTGTTTGGGATCTCAGGTGGGCTCTGCAAGGGGAGTAACTAGAAATCACGTGGCCCCATCCAAAATTTTGCTATGGGGTCCTGTGATTTCTAGTTACGCCCCTGCCCACAGTACTTTTTTCTCACCACTAGATGTGCTCAGTGTGATGGCCAGCATCGTTCAACCCAGTTCCTCTGAGGCCAGGTCATCCTGGACCCGCCCCCCCCAGCTTTGTGACTGGACAGTGAAAGGAGAAGCAGCATAGTGATGAGCTCATCTCTCCGTCACTCTGCTCTTTCTTCCTGTTAGCATGCTTCTTGTCAGCACATGAGTTGATTGGCTCCTTGTACTGCTTTTTGCTCTCACACAGCAGTTCTGCTGTACTGGGACTGCAAGCCAGGTCAAATGCAGGTACTTACACTGCTTGTATTAACAAACGATTATTATATTAAAGAGCTGCAGTAACCCGTGTCTTTATATCTGCTCAGAGTTCAGCTTTAACACAACATATAGGAGTTGCTTTTATAAATCAACCCCATACTATTAATGGGCCCTATGTCTCACTCTGATGATACTATTGTCAGGCCAATTTAATGTCAGTAGTATCACCAGATTGGCATAGTCTGCCTACCCCTGCTCAGTGTTGTAGGTTTAGTGGTTATCTTAGAGCAGGGGTAGTCAGACTCTGTCACTCTAGCTATTGTGGAACTACAAGTCCCATAAGACTGTGGAAGAGCCTGAGAGGGACAGGCATGATTCTAAGTGGCAGAGGCATTGTGGGATTTGTAGTTTTAAGACAGCTGGAGGACCAACGTTTGGTTACACCCATCTGGGAGTCATATTTTAAAGAGGAACTTTACTCAAAATGACAACAACAAAGGCACCTTTAGAAATGTTTAGTGATGACAATCTACAAACACATACTTCTAAATAATTGCCGGCTTTGTATCCTTTGCATTCCTTATTTTTCTTGTCCTCACCATTCTTCTCACAGCAGCCATTTTTACTACTGGTAGATTAATCCATCTCCCTTCACTTCCTGGAACTCTGGCACATGTGACTAGGACATGTGACCATGCACATCATCATAGGCGAGAACAATGCCTTTCCCTGAGATATGGTGAGATTACAGATGACATTTCTCAGCAATGCTCTGCTGATGTAACCTTCCCAGGATGCAACGCTTGGACACGATTACCTAATTTATGCCAAAGTGGACCAGGAAGTGGAAAAAAAGAAATTGTAAGTAGAATAAAAATATGTTTGTTTAGCTAATGTATGTAAGATGATTTCATATCAGCATGCAGAGCTGAATGCTGATGTGATTTGTAGTCAAAGGGGGTAAATGTCCAATTTAAGGTTTAGGTAAAGTTTGGGGTTTGTTCAGGAAAAATGCTAGTTTGTAGTATCTTGAGGAGTGTGGCCAATTATGTATGCAGGTGTGAAATCAAATGATCCTGGCCTCCATATTTTATTTTTAAAGTGGACTGGCTTCTAGGTGGGGAGTCTTGATGTGCTGACAGTTCTTAGCCTTATGGATTAAAAGTTGCTGTTGGTGGTGGACTGCGGTGTGCAGCTTCTTCTTATGAGTTATTCATTACTATGTTTCAGTTAACGTGGCCGAAGTTTGTTAGTTTTGGCTGAGTTTACGAATATTCGTTGTGAATACCACAGAAAACCATATATAGATATTAATACTAAAGCTGAATCTCCTAGACCCGAATGGCATTTGGGATCCGAATTCCCAAATTGCATTCGGGAGCTCCCCATATGCCATTCGGGTCTGGGAGCCATATACATATATTATTAAAGCAGAGGCTCCCAGACCCGAATGCCAATCGGGTCTAGGAGCCTCAGCTTTAGTATTATATGTATATACTGTATATAGCTCCCACGTTGCCATAACGAAAAGTCGTGTTTAGACTCATTTGGTTGCATTAAACTGAAAAGCACATCTGATTGGCCAGAAAAGTCACATGTCCGATTCAGTTTAGTTTTTAAACTAAATTCGGACGGGATCTGAAATTCGTAAACGGAAATTCGGATTCGGACACATTCAGATGCATTGGGATTCGGAAATTCAGATGTGTCCGAATGTCCAAATTTTGGAAAATTCACCCCAATTTGGATTCGGAACGAAACAAATTGCACATGTCTAATGACAATAGAAGTAGGGGCAGGTAAGGTAGGACTGAGGTGGAAGTCACATGTGGTAAAGAGGCTTGGGAAGGCCTGTCAGCGTGGTGCACTGGCACTTTAGATTTATTTATTGCACTCTATGCACGTTTGGCACTTTTTTATTTTCAAATTGACCCACAGATTGCGGAAGGTGCAGGTTCCTTCGGGGCCTATTCCTGATGCTGGGAGGAGGTTCTGTGCCTCTTACGGGGTTCTCTGCCTCCTCCCACCCAGGAGGTGGGTTTCTCTTCGGGAGATCCCACCTGCCAAGTACTGAGGGGGACCTGTTCCGGCAGGTCCCCATAGGAAATGGGTCCACCGGCCTTCGGGTTGGTGGACCACCAGTCTCAACCCCTGCCAGGAGACTTGCGCCCCGGGGGGTCGGGAAATGGGTCCCTTCTTTGGAAGGACCTTGCACCCTTGTGCACGTTTTTGTGTGCTGTGATTTCACGGTTCACTTTTTTTGTTCACAGGGGGAAGTTTGTTGAGATGCACGTCCACGGGCTTCAAAAGAAAAAAAAGAGGCTTGGGAATATATGAGTGTAGAGATGTACTTTTTCTTTGATGTGCCAAGGACAGAGTTAATATGAAGCAGCTCGGAGTTACAGTCAAGGAAATCCATGTTTCACTCAGCATTTCTCCACTATCACTCAACCATGGACATGGAAATAGACTGTGACTAGTGTGCCAAGCCTGCAGGTTAGTAGTCCAAGGAGAGGGGCAAACTTATTCTGAGCAGATAATGGAGTGGGGTTCTCCTGAGGAACAAGAAGATGAGAAGTGTGAGAGGATGGATGCAAAGGGAAGGGAGTCTAAAGATAGACAGTGGTTTATACTGGGAAGATATCTATGGGACCACACAGGTTCTGGGGGACACAAGGTAGAGATGCTAAAGTAAATCAAAACCCAATCACTAAAATCTCACATTTATATCCCATGTTTAACATATGAATGTAATTTCAAAAGGTCCCTGCACACTGCACTGTGAGCTTCTCGAAATGTGCAACAGAAGCTTCAACAAGTCATATAGAGCCGTCCTCACTTATGGGCTCGAAAACATTCGGCATCATTAGGTTTTTCCTTCCCTAGCCAGACTGTCCCTGGCCCATCCCTTTTATTCATTAGATTTCAGCCCTTCGATCATGGGGGTTCAGTGTCACATGTTGGTGTTAACTAGGGTGGTCTCCATGCAAATTTAGCCTTCCTAGAAACATCCACTTCTCTAGACTGACTTAAACACTTAAACGCATCAAGGTATTTTGATATTTGCATAACTCCTCCCAAAAGCCAGCCCACTGCTTGCATCACCACCACACACAAATCTTCATTACATAGTGAAGCACAGAGACCCAATGATGACATCACTGGATCTAAAATAAGGCTTGTAAGGAAAATGGCACGGTTCCATTTTACATTTTCATGAAGTTGGAGGGAAGGAACCAGGAAATGCAAAATATAAGCAGATTAAACTTCAGCTTTTAATGGTGTCCAACTGCTTTTTGTAAAGTGCTGAGGTGTTCATCAAACACAGTGTTGCAGTTAACGCGAACATCAAACATTTAGCAGTAAAAATAAAGTCCAAGGTCTACTCTGAGAGAGGACATCACTTACTTCACTTGCCGTCGCCGCTGAGCTTTGATGCTCCAATATTTAACTGTTAGCTGATAGCAGTTAACAAACAATGACGCAGGCTGGATTTCAGCTGCTTGGAGCAGGTGAACATTTTCTCTGGGCAAGACTGACAGAGCAGGACTTCAGGTGTCCTAGTTCCAGACACTTGGGGTCAGACAAACTTTGCAGGTAATGTCAAACTAAGCAAAGTGTCACAGTATCCTCTGAGCAGTTCAACAATGAAGTAATGTTTTAAATAATGCCTCGTACACTGTGCGGGATTGTGGTTGGAAGCTGCCAGGATACATCAGTTACCCCGATATAACATACAGACACTTTGAGGGTTATTCACTAAAGAGTCGAAGGATCCAGCAGTAGCTTTGGCTGATTCTTCGGCTCTCTGCGGCCGCCTCTGCCCTTCGGTTCAGTCGAACCGAAGGGCTGCTGTACGGGCTATTCACTATAGCCCGTACAGCAGCCGAGCGGCTCAGCCGAGCCATAGGCATATGCTTCGGCTCGACTGAGCCGATGTGACAGGCGAAACATGGAGAAAGGTCGGCTGAAGCCGACCAATCCCCATGCAAATGACAGCTGAGCAGAGCCAGCCGTGTTCTCACGGCTCGCTCCGCACAGTTGTAATGACAGATCAGCGTCCCCAAATGACCCGGGGAAGCTGATCTGTCTTTAAGTAATAACAACTGGGCTGTCACCACTACCTCCGTCCAATTGTTTTTCTTTTGCCGGCATCTGTCAGATGCTTCTTTATGCGGCAGTGATAGATGTAGAGTTGAAATGTAATTGGCAAAATTCGACACTCGTAAGGGGATCTGTCCATCCAATACTTTATTTGCAAAAAGGCATAAAAGCAGCAAACAAACAAATGCTGACATGTTTCAGCCCCCAAATTGGGCCTTAGTCGTAGGAGAGTTGATATGGATGGAATATGACTCCAATTACCCTGGATCCAAGTCCACATAACATGGTCAGAGTCATCATCATCACTTTCCTTTGTTCACTTCTGTTGATGGCTTGAGATCTATGTGTGTTTGTCATGGTTGCATGGCAGGGTAAGGGGTTTTTGGGGTCTGTGAAAACAGTGAGATTGTTACATCTCACATGGTATGGGGCTTCCCCTGTTGGTATCAGTCATTGATGGGGCTCAGTCCCTTGGGATATTGTAGCTGTTCATGAGCCGGTAGGAGTGCGGCTGGGGACATGGAGTGGGGTGGTTTTTAGTAAAGCCTTATTTTGGTTTACGGGCACCAAAAGATCCCAACAGGCTTTAAGTTGTTTATTTGAAAATGTGCATTATGGTTATTCTGACTGATAACTTCTTTCTTTGTTGGTTAAATAAAGGGCTGGTGTGGCTGTTTTAAACCCATGTCCGTGTGTTTAACTAAAGGGACAGAATTGACAATTCCATCAGTCAGGAATAAGTATCGTAACCTCTGAACGTGGCCCTTCAGATCAAGTGGCCAACCATATTTCTACCCAAAGAAGAGTCCATTTAAAATGCAATTTGCATTTGATACATTTCCTACACTGTATGCAATGTGTTCTTATGGCTTTTTTCCCCCTCAACAAACAGAAGAGAAAATTTCCATGGGCAGATAAATTCACCCTCTCCCATATACGAGACCTGTATGTATAATGCACATTCGCAAATACATTTACTGCGCTGAGGGATTCTTAGAATGGATCTACTAAATAGCCTTTCCCGATTTATCTCAGGTTGATGGCTGCCCCAGTGAGACCTCCCACATGGCAGAGATTTGAGATTAGCAATAAACGCTCTTGCGCCGAATCGTGGACGTAGCCGAAGCCTCATCGGTGACCTCGGTTTCCTTTACGGTCAGGGTATACCTACCATTAGCATAAAAATTGTGCTATGTAAGGAGGCAGAGAAAGACTGCAGCTGTTGAGCTATATCTTGATGGGGAGGAAAGGTCTAGACATCGAGGCTCTGAAGCTAATGTCACCAATAATAAACTGAACATTTCAATTAAAAAGTTAACAAATGTTGCCCCGAGATTTTAGAGCTGTTACACTAAAAAAATAAATACTTGACCCCAATTCTTGCTGGGTGTCTGGTCTATAGAGTTCACTTTACATCTTCCTACATACCAATGTCAGGCGTTAGTTTAATCTCATCTTCTCTAGCAGTCACCTCCTTCTTCTTTCCTGCAACAAGCCTTTAACTGGACCTTCGGCATGTCTGTGAAGGTTCTCATTCATCCAGGTCATGGTATATCTGTAAAAAAATAGTCAAGGCAACTGGCAGTTGCCTTGACTTATTTTTTACAGATGAACCTTCGGTAGCTTTAGCATTCTGCATAAATAATTCCTGGCATGTCACAATGTACAACAACATGATCATCCCTAAACACTTACAATTTAGAAGCTGTCCTTCAGCTCCAGTCTAGTAACTTTGCCGAGGCTGAGATGATGTCATCAGTCTGCTGCAGGCATGAGGGGGGCATTTCCTCAGTCTCCTGTCCCTCAGTGATCAGGCTGCAACATTGCAACTTAGTAGGAAGTCACAAGGTGGGAGGCTGCAGCAGGGACTGAACGGTGTCAGATATTGGTGAACACAAGAACTGGCCAGACACCAGGATTGACATGATTGTGTCTTCTCTGGGCCGGCATCTCAGTCGAGGATGATGGGTCGATGGTGACCCTGGATGATATTTGACAAAGATGACTCCATCCTTCTGGAGTGAGATGCAGATGAAGACAATGTCAGGGGAGTACTATGATCTCTGAGAGATAATAAATACCTGGAAGTGCTACAATGCACAAAATTGTATCCGTTCATTGTAAGCTGGCTATAGATTTTAGAGAATGGTTGGTTGTGAATGAGCCATTTAGCCCCGGTTCTCACCTAGGAGTCTTTGAGCAGTTCAAAAAGCGCTTTCAACTGCTGTAACTGCGTTACAAAAACTAGAGGCCACCACCTAAAATTGGTGGAAAAAAAATTCCAGCACAAGGGGCGAAGGGGGTTCTTCACAGTAAGATCAGTTAGTGTCTGGAACTCACTGCCACAGACAGTGATTTCAGCAAAGAATGTGGAATTGTTCAAGAAACTTTTGGACGATTTCTTAAGGGACCGTAATATACAGGGGTACGGGTACTCCTAGAATGAGATCCTAATAGGTTGGACTTGATGGACTAATGTCTTTATTCAACCTCAAATACTATGTAACACAAGAAATCCCATGATTTTCAATTGCCCTGGTTCACACCTGAGCAGGAAAACGCCAGATGCCTGAAAAGATACAGGAGCTTCTTTGGGCAGTTAAAGCGCTTTTCCTCCCCATAGATTTCATTGGAAATTTCCAAAAACGCGCAACAGAAGCATGTTGCACATTTTTATTGAGCGTTTTTGCGCGTTTATATGTGTGTTTTTCCATTGCCCACAATGGTTTATGAGCTGCCAATCAAAACGCGTGTCTTCATGTACACAGGTTACAACGCGCATACAAATGTGCACAGCGAGCATAAACTCACAAATAACCACATGCTACAAACACGCCAAAACGGTGCCGCCTAGGTGTGAACCAAGGCTAAGTCTTCAAAGCATAGAATGCTGCTGAGTCCAGGAACACTAACAATCGGAACGGTCCTGAACTACAACTCAACGTCTGAACAATTTAACATTATCACTGCTTGCTGGAAGCAATGCATGATGGGAGGTGTAGTCTTGAGAAATGGAGATTGCATCACATCAAGCAGCAGGGAAAGAGACGCAAAGCACACTGGGAATGCAGGAAGTGGTTGGAAGTGATGGGCAGACAGAAGGCGGCACTCACTACATAAAAGGGATTTTTTGCAAGTAAGCTTTGATTGTATTATCAGAAACAACTCTACTATGTATTCCTATTACATTGCTGGTGTTATAACTGGAGAGGATATGCTGGGACTTATAGTGCACTTATGCTCACAAATAGGGATACACCGATACCGATACTAGTATCGGTATCGGTGCCGATACCGAGTATTTGGGTGAGTACTCGTACTCGCCCAAATGCTCCGATACCTAGCACGAGTACTTCCTGTATCAGGAAGCCGGGCAGCCCATCATTACACGCTGCCCGGTTTCCTGAATGGCCAGGAAACGACTCCATGCTCTCTCGTCACTTGTGATGAGAGAGCATGGAGCCGACTTCCCGGCCAATCAGAAAGCCGGGTAGCGTGCAATGACGCGCTGCCCGGCTTCCCGATTAATCAGGAAGCTAGAAAATCCGGAAGCCGGGCGCCGTGTAATGACGCAGTGCCCGGCATTCTGATTGGCCGGGAAGCCGGTGTCATGCTCCCTCGTCATCTCATGAATCATAATATTAAGAAAGTGACCTTAAAGCATTAGTTTGTATTGCTTTAGAAAAAATGTGACCTGTCCCTTTAAGAAAAAGTATCGGTAATTGGTATCTGCGAGTACTTGATCAAAAGTATCGGTACTCGTACTCGTTCTTAAAAAAGTGGTATCGGTGCATCACTACTCACAAAGATCCAATGGTGAATGCACTTATAAAGGAATATGTCTCACAAGCTGGCAAAGGTTATAATTGAACAGCTTGACGAGCTATAAAACAAAGAGGGATGTCAGGCAAATGGTTGGGGTGATGTCAGCGGTCAGCAGAGGTAATGTGTCCATGTGCTGCGGATTCCAGCGCAGACCGTGGTGCCATGTATTCCTTCTGGAGATTAGGGTATTAGAGGATGGTCCTCTGTGCAATGTATACACTTGTTATGTGGAAAATCCCAGCGATATTTTGATGTGCTGTGAACTTCACACCATGCCAGCAAAAATTAGTAACCTTTGCCGGCGCAAAATATGCAAAACATGATACGCCAAACATGATATGTCAAACATTTACATAGCTTTATGTTCTGCATGTATCAAGGCTTCACCACCATCTTATGCAGGTTATATAGAATATGCCCTGGGGGACCTGAAAAAGGAAACTGAACAGGCTTGAGATAGCTACATCAGCCTTATAACTGTATACATTTGTATTATTAAGACTTGCATTCCTTTTTTTGTATGTGCTAGATGTAACGGAGCGTAGAGCCCAACCAATATGGATAAAGCTTGTCTGAAATATGTTAGTAGCCCAGGAGATTGGAATGAATATTCGCACCAGGCCAGTCTATCTGTGCATTATATCCCAGGAAAGTCAACTGCATTTATAGTAGATAGGTATGTGTATATGTATATATACCATATATATATATATATATACATACCAATGAGCCATAGCATTATGACCACCCACCTAATATTGAGTAGGTCCCCCTTTTCCTGACCCATTGAGGTATGGACTCCAATAGACCTCTGAAGGTATGCTGTCTTGTAAGTTGCAAGGTGGCAAGGTGGGGCCTCCATGGATCACACTTGTTTTTCCAGTACATCCCACAGATCCTCAATTGGACTGAGATCTGGAAAATTTGGAGGCCAAGTCAACAACTCCAACTCGTTGTTGTGTTCCATTCTTGAACCATTTTTGCAATGTGGCAGGGCACATTATCCTGCTGTCAGAAGCCACTGCCTAAGGGAAAACGGTTTCCATGAAGTGTCAGCAACAATGTTTGGGTAGGTGGTGGGTGTGAAAGTAACATCCACCCAAGGTTTCCCAGCAGAACACTGCCTCCGCCAGCTTGCCTACCATAGTGCATCCTGGTGTCATCTCTTCCCCAGGTAAGCAATGCACACGCACCCAGCCATTCACGTGATGTAAAAGAAAGCATGATATATTCATAGGAATGAGTGAAGTAATTTGGGCAAAACTGAAGTGGAAACTCTCAGATGTCATATAAAAGATGCACATGAATACATCTTTGCAGTCAATAATGCGTTATTAAATGACACAAGCAGTGCAAGAATCTGAATATGACCTGGTATCGGCCTCTTGCAGCCCCAGTACAGCAGGGCTGATGTGTGAGTGGAAGTAAGTGCACAAGGAGCCAATCAGTTCATGTGCTAACAAAAAGCATGCTAATAGAAGGAACGAGCAGAGTGACAGAGAGATGATCTCATCACTGTACCGCTTCTCCTTTCGTTGTCCAGTCACAGGTTAGAGGCAGGTCCAGGGTGGCCCCTGGAAAAATAAACTGTTTTTTTTTCTCTTGCACCTGTAAAAAAGATAAATTGTCGGCTCTTTATAAATACCTGTAATCACTAAATAAATAAATAAATAAATATAACAAAACAATTCCAATGGGATATTTAATAGACCAAAAGGAATCAAATAAGAGAAGGTGATGGTTAGGGTTTACTTACACTTTGAAGGGTAAAGGTACCTAAAAATAAAACGTCACTTTTGCATCGCTTCAGAAAAGTTGTATTACGCGCCAGTTTCCGATATTTATCAAGAATTCATTTACAAATACATGGTCACCCATGTGACACCTTCATTATGAGACACACCAACTGGAAGCGTGGAATTAAAGAAGAACTCCGGGTAAGAATTGTATTAATTGTATTATGCAGTGGGGCTACTTAAAGTAAGGGTTAAGTGGTTGTTTTTGCTTACGGTCCCTTAGACCGGTCCCTGGAGCCTCTCTCCCCCTCTGCTCTGTGGAGTCCCTGAGTCATCACCTTCTACACATCGTGTAGCAGACATGAGGATGCTGCAACAGAGGAGGAGAGAAGCTGGAGAGAGCGCTGTGACAGCCTAGATAAAAATGAGCACTTAACCCTTGCAGTGCGGGGGTAGTCCCATTGCAAGGGTTAATACAATTTTTACCTGGAGTCAGTGGCGTCACTAGGGGGGGTTGCCCGGGTGACACCATCAGAGGGGTGACATCAAAATGACTGCGACTCATTTTGGTGTCACCCCCTCTGAAAAGTCGGGCACACGGTCATGGACCGAGAGCCCGACAGTTGCCCGAAAGAGGACGTCCCCTCCTCTTTCTGCTAATGCCCATCACCAAGATGGCAGCACATGCATGTGACATCATCACACGCTTGCGTTATGATGTCATGGCGGGGTGTCACCTGTGACACCTGGCCTCAAGATGCCCCTGCCAGAGTTCTACTTAAAAGGAAATGGCAGAGTAAGGATCTTCATGGCAGGATTCTTTTAATGAAAGCAGCAGAATTGAATACATTGAACGCAGCCTTTGAAATGACATTAACATGTTCAAGCTTCTATGGGGTTTTAGTGACTGGATTTAAATCTACTTTAATTTCAAAGGGCCAAGCAGAAATCTATAATATCAAACAAAACCTGCTGACGGCAGACACGCTCTTTGACTCCTTACTAAGCTACAATGGATTTCTCTTTTCTAAGAAAGGAATGGTACTTTTGCCTTTTTTTATGCAGAGTCAGTATTCCTTTTTTGCTGTTTGCACCCTTTCTTCAGAAATGGGGCCCTGTTCTGTGAGTGTGAAAGGTGCAACTCATTGTGGTTACAACAGAGCTTTATCATATCACTGAAAACGGCCCCAGAGGCTCCTCTGCACACGGAATTTTGGTCAGTTAAAGTTATCAAATAATCCTCAAAGGACAACTCCCTGTGTTTGTGGGAAGTGTGACACATTAAAATTTTAATAAACCATTATATACAGTTGGGGGATCTTGGCCTGGGTCTCCAGTACTCTTGTGGAGGTGCAGAATTTTAGTAAGTGGGCAGTCAGTAGTCCTGCATTAGATTTAAAGGTTAAAGTGACTCCAGGGAAGAATAAAATAAGTAGCAGTTCTTGCTGCAATAATCATCTACTATCTGGCTCTGTCCTACCCCAGAGATTCCTATAGATGGCGCTCCTCCTTTGGGTTGAATGGCAGCTGGTGTCATTTACACCATTTCCTGTGAGCCCAGGCAGCCATAGACCCTTCCTCTTGGGGAGTGCATCACCACACACACACACACACACAGCACAGAATGCCCCTTGCACCTCATTACTGCACGACACTGTACAGCAAGGACTGCTCACTGCCTCTGCCAGAACAGTACCTCTGACGGCACTGGAATGGCCAAAAGACTTCTGTGCTTGATTTAAGGTATGTATATTTAAACAGCAGCGAAGTTTCAGAGAGAGGGGGAGAGGGTGGAGCTTAACCCCCCCCCAAAAAAAAAGACTGTTCCTGACAGCTATAAAGGTCAGGCTCCTAGAGGTACACGTATCTGAAGCAGATCTCATTTGCATCTGCAAGTGCTGAACTTTCTGGTAGTGCCGGAGCACCCACACTCCTCATTTATCTATTGACCTACCACTATGATGGTCTACCTCCTTAGCCAAAAGAAAAAGTCTCAATTTAAGCAAATGAAAACTTTATCCTGTTCCCCAGTGGACAAAGTATATATAGCACTATGTCCCATTTTGATAGGTGCTGTGGATCCAGAGCTAGCATGGTTGACTAGCCCCTTCTCCGCACTGCTGTTCAACCACGCTGCTCTGGAAGTGATGAATATCTAATTAGGGAGGATTGTCTCCAGCACTAGCTGCTTGCCTGATGAGGGGGGTGTCAAAATGACTACCTGGAAAACATTTACAGGCACACTCACAGCAGAGGAGAGGAAGCAGCTGAGCTCCACACAATAGTTGTGTAGTGGGCAGCTTCTTAGAACAATCTGTTAGACTGACCAGTATGAATGACACCTGTCTTCCCGACAGGCACACTTAGTAAACAGGGGGCGGTAGTAACTGAACTTGCTGGTCTGCCTCCCATGCTAAAAGAAAAAGTCTCACCTTAAACAAACTTTATCCTGTTCCCCAGGGGACAACATACATGTAGCCCCAGAGCTAGTGGTTGATAATGACCCCCCCTTCCCCGCACTGCTGTTCGACCACACTGCTGTGGAAGATATGAATATCTAATTAGGGCTGATTGTCTCCAGCACTAGGTGCTTGCCTGAGGAGGGGGGTGGCAGAACGACTACCTGGAAAGAAAATATTTACAGACACGCTCACAGCAGAGGGAAGGAAGCAGCTGAGCTCTGCATGAGTTCCACACAATAGATGTGCAGTGGGCAGCTTCTCAGGACTATCTGTTAGACTGATCAGTATGAATGACATCAGTGCACCCGTCACTGAACAGGGGGTGGTAGCAACTGAGCATCTAGATCACATGTGTTAAACTCATCGCGGGCAGATCGGAGCGTGGAGGGGGGAATCCAGCCCCTCCCCTGTCACGGCAGAGACCTGTGACAGGATCGGGAGGTGAGCGAACGCCGGTATGTGTTCGCTCACCTCCCCATCTCCTGAGCCGACCTGTGACAGTCTCATTGTCACAGGTCGGCTTTTACTATGAGGTGAGTGAAAAGCACTCACCTCATAGTTCTCCTTTAAGTTATTACTAAAACCAGTGATAATCGAATGCAGAGGCAATTATGATAAAGATTAGATACATTTTTAGATACGTTTGAGGGCAGCCATAATGTTGAGGGAAGCCATAATGTAATGTGGCCCACGATTAAATTGAGTTTGACACCACTGATCTAGATGGATCTGGTTGTTAGGAGTGGGATAGAACTCATGGAAATTCAATATAGAAATACAGATTTCTGTTTAGTTTAAGCTGAATAAAGGGGCAAATAGAAATCTGTTATAGGAAAACACACACTTTGTGATGAATTATGACAGAATATTCCTATTCTTGTATAAACCCAGTTCTCTGTCAATAGCTACAAAAATTACGCAACTCTCCTGGGTTAGTTACCAGCTAATAAGACAAATCTATTTGCTCTCTAGATATGTCACATATGTATCCAGTTTGTATCCTGTTTGTATCTGCTAATGAATCATTTGTGTGCAATTCTTTCTTTGTAGTCAGATAAAGCTCCAGCTGTTCACATAGGAGGTTCTCTACTTGACAAGACACATGGCTTGTTATCTGACGTCAACAAAATAAGGCATGACCCCAGCGATGGAGCCAGTCCCAATCAATTAACATGTGTGACTGCCGCTGAGCCTTGACAGGAAGTCGGTGCCAAATAGAACCCCAGTAATGTGCATTTCCATCCCAGGCCGAGTCTTACGTTCCCTACTGAAATATGGAAAGGGAATGCAACTTTTCTCTGTGACAACTATATGCATTTCAATGACCATCATAAAAAACATTAAAAAAAAAAATTGCACCCTTTACATGTATGTCTCTGTGTGTCAAGGGGGCTCGGTCATTTTGCATGGGCTGGTAGTGCAAATTAACACCCCAAAAAATGCAGCTGCAGCATTTTTACATCTAAATGGCACTAAACACAATGCACATAATACTGCACCTTTCTGCAACGCACAAGTGAGAAGGCGGCCTTGGTGTGTGCAATATGTAGCTTCTCAAATCCTCGAGGAACCAAAACTTCCAGCATGTTCTGACACTAAGGTGGTTTTCACTAACAAGCCGAAGGATCCAGCCGTAGCTGATCCATCGGCTCTTCTCGGTCGCCGGAGCCCTTTGGTTCAGTCGAAGCGGGGTGAAGGGCTGGCCGTCCATCCCTCAAATGACAGGTGGGCGAAATCAGCCGTGATCTCACGGCTCCCACCGCCCACTTGTAATGACAGGTCAGCATCCCCAAATGACCTGGGGATCCTGATCTGTCATTAAACAGTACCAACTGGGCGGAGACAGCCGTGACGTCATGGCCGGCTCTGGCCAGTTGTTATTTATTGGCCGGACCTGCTAGGAGACTCTAGCAGGTGCCGGCCAATAAGAAACAGCTGAGCAGAGCCAGCTGTCACTGCTAGCGCCGCCCAGTTGTTTTTTTTCTCCTTTTCTTTAAAATATCTTAATTTTTTTATTTGACTATTTGTTAACATTTTTACAATATTTTTCAAACAATTTTTTTCTCTCCTTTCTTTTCACTTATTTTATATTCTTCTCGGTACCACGGAGGTACCAAGCAGAATAGCCGAGCCGAATGCCGGCAATTGGCTATTCACTCACTGCCGTTCGGCCCCATTGAGAATAGGGGTGAACGGCAGCGAGTGAGCTGCCGCAGCTTCGGCTCAGCCGATGCAGATGTTGGATTGGCTGAGTTGAACTCCTTCTGCACTTAGGCTGAGCCGAAGGCAGCCTATGTACGGCTGATTTTAGCTGATGTATGTATGAAATAATATATTTCTATTTGTTACATGATATTACTAAAATAGTGGTGCAACTACCAATGGCGCCACAAGTGGGGTTTGGCCCGCCCCCGGGTGGCACTATCAGAGGGTGTGACACCAAAATGACTGACAGTGTCACCCCCTCAGAAAGTAGGGCACTCAGTCATGGACCGAGAGCCCGACAGTTGCACTAGAGTGGAGGGACCTGGCGGCATACCTTATTTCGCCGGGGTCAACGTCCCCTCCTCTCTCTGCCTGCATCCATCCATCACCAAGATGGCCACTGGCAGGTAAGCACATGTGACGTAATTACAAATGTGCATGATGTTGTCGCGATGATGTCACACACATGCGCAATAACATCTCAGCGACTGCTCCAAGTGACACCACTCGTGGGGATGCCCCTGACTACTACTACTAATAATAATATACTACTACTGTTATTAACAATAATAATAATAATAATATACTATGCTACTACTACTACTACTAATAATAATCTACTACTGCTATTAATAATAATAATAATCTACTATGCTTCTACTACTAATAATAATAATATACTACGCTACTACTACTACTACTTCTGCCA
The DNA here is from genome assembly GCF_000935625.1 of Nanorana parkeri. Taxonomy (NCBI): domain Eukaryota; kingdom Metazoa; phylum Chordata; class Amphibia; order Anura; family Dicroglossidae; genus Nanorana; species Nanorana parkeri. The sequence goes on from NW_017306283.1 coordinate 2,609,423, forward strand.
ATAATAATAATAATATACTACACTACTACTAATAATAATATACTTTACTACTACTACTACTACTACTACCAATAATAATAATAATAATATACTACACTACTACTAATAATTATAATATACTTTACTACTACTACTAATAATAATAATATACTACACTACTACTGCTACTACTACTAATATAATTAAACTAATAATAAAATTAACCAGAAGTAAAACCTGATTTCTGCCTTTCTAAGCAGAAGCCATTGTAAAGTTGCTGTGTAGTATGCAGTGTAGAAGAGGCCCACACAGTTACAACTATATTTACACGTGTCATTGAAGTTCATTGATTACCAGGAGTCTCAGCTCCACCCTCCCCATGACATAATCGCGTTCAGTGCACAGGCAGTCAATGTGACTTTCAGGCCACGGGTGGAGTACGCAGCTGTAAATATGATGACCTTACACACATCACTACTCACTACAGATAGCCGGGTTCCTGGTAAAACTGAAGGGAAAGTACGCAGCAGTTTTTCTAATCTTGCTGAAGCGCTGCATATTATAAACAATTGCCATGGCTGATTTCCTCCATAAAATTCCGCTTTCACCCTTCTTCACTGCTGGAGCACGACGCATCCCCTATCCGCAGGTGCAGTGAGTGCTCCGGCGAGGACAGGAGCAGGATGGAGGGTCATGAGAGGCAGATCCTGGTGGTGGGAGACTCCATCGTCAGGCGGACTGACAGGGTAATCTGTCATCGGAACCGTGAGCGTTGAACAATGTGCTGCCTACCGGGGGCCCGTGCTCGACACATTGCGGAACGAATAGATTACTAGGTGGGGTTGGGCACAACCCCACTGTCATGGTGCACATCGGCACCAATGACAAAATAGGAGTGTCCTAAAAAAGGAGTTCAGAGACTTAGGTGCTAGGATGAAGGAAAGGACCTCCACGGTAGTTTTCTCAGAGATACTGCTGGTGCCACGAGCCACTCCGGACAGACAGC
>NW_017306283.1:2610912-2619107 GCF_000935625.1 Nanorana parkeri
AATTAAATGGAGATAAATTAAACATAGCTAAACATAATACAGAAAGAAGTAGCAGAAGAGTAAATTTTGGGCTCATTCCAGTCAACAAAGTCAACTTAGTCAACTCAGTCAATATAGGAAATCCGTTGGAACAAGTAAGCATAATTACAAATGGACGACCGATATCAAGGCAGAATAATAAAAATAGTGGGGAACAACAAAGTAATAAACTTTTGACCAATAACAAGACAGGAATTAAATGTGTGTACACCAACGCTAGAAGTCTGGCAAATAAATTAGAAGGGTATAGTTGGTAGAGCGGAAACCTGGCTAGATAGCACGCATGACTGGGCTAGTAATATAGAGGGGTACAACCTGTTCAGGAGGGACAGATGTGGGAGAGCCATAAACTTATTGTGGGTATTGGCTATAAACCTCCAAATATAGGGCAGATAGAAATAGCTGGGAGGGAGGGTAATGTAGTCGTGATGGGAGACTTCAATTACCCGGACATAAATTGGGCCAATGGCACCTCAGGTTCGGCGACAATTTCATGGACCAGATGGTGGAGGTTCGACTAGGAAAAATGCCATCCTAGATTTAATTGTCACTAATAATGCAGAGTTAATTGAGGATATTGTAGTTGGGGAGACACTGGGTAATAGTGATCACAATGTGATTACTTTTAAAATTGAACACAGAAAAGGGAAGTGGGCTGGACGGACAAGAACCCTAAATTTTTAGAAGGGCCAACTTTGATAAGCTGCGCAACCTAGTCGGGGAAATAAAATGGGAAAACTTATTTCACAACCTAAACACAGACCAGATGTGGGACTGTTTTAAGAACACACTACTTACTGCTATTTCAAAGTGTATACCTTTGGGTAGCAAAAGCAAAACACGTCAAGGACAAGAGAGCGGCATTTATAAAATATAAAATGGAGGGGACAGCATTGGCATTCCGGGAAACTAGTAATCCGGGAAGCTAAAATAGAGTGCGAAAAGCATATCGCCACAGTTAGTAAAAAGAACCCAAAAAATTCTACCAATACATTAACAGTAAAAAGGTGAGGAAGGAGCAGATAGGCCTAATAAAGGAAGAAAGCGGGAAGCTAGTCACAAATGACAAGGAGAGGGCCAAGGCACTGAACACTTTTTTCTCCTCAGTATACACTCGGGAGGGAAACGGGTTGGACATACATGATAAAACTCCCAGTTTAACTCAAAATATACCCCAGTGGTTGAAACTGGGATACAACAAAGACTTAAACTCCTTAATGCAAACAAAGCAGTGTATCCGGATAACCTGCACCCCAAGGTACTTAAGGAACTAAGCCAGCCAGGTTATAACTAGACCATTAATCCTCATTTTTAAGGACTCCTTAATGACTAAGGGAATGTATTGCAGGGACAAGTCCATAATTTTGCCACTTTATCAATCATTGGTTCGGCCCCACCTGGAGTCTAGTTTTGGTCACCAGTACTAAGAAAAGATGTCCTTGAGCTGGAGAGAGTCCAGCGGAGGGCAACCAAACTAATTAGGGGAATGGAGGACCAGAGCTATGAGACGAGGCTACTGAATTTAAACATGTCCACGCTGGAAGTAAGGAGATTAAGGGGGGATATGATTTTCATGTACAAGATGTTCAATGGTGACAGCAACATCAGCAACAAACTCTTTAAAATTAACTCCGTAACAAAGACTAGAGGCCACCACCTAAAATTGGTGGGAAAAAAATTCCAGCACAAGGGGCGAAGGGGGTTCTTCACAGTCAGAGCGGTTAGGGTCTGGAACTCACTGCCACAGGCAGTGATTTCAGCTAAGAGTGTAGAATTGTTCAAGAAACTTTTGGACGATTTCCTAAGGGACCGTAATATAAAGGGGTACAATTACTCCTAAGCATGAGATGATCCTATATAGGTTGGACTTGATGGACTGATGTCTTTATTCAACCTCAAATACTATGTAACTATGTAACTATGATCTATTTTGATATGTCTAATTTTTCTGGGAAACTGTATAATTACTACAGGTATACTCAGGGCCAGATTAACTTCTTAGTAGCCTGTAGGCAGAGAAATATGAAGTAATACATTATACAGCAATGCAGAATAATAAATCAGCTATATAGAACTACAAATCCCTACGAAACATTATACACCAATGCCGAATGGCACCGGCTATAGGGGACTACAAATCCCAGCAATACATTACACAGCAATGCCGAATGGCAACTGGCTATTGAGGACTACAAATCCCAGCAATGCATTATACATCAATGCTGAATAATATAAAGCTACATACTCTACAGTGATCTGGGGTGCCGGCCTAATGTCTCCAGTGGGGGATCTCAAGAGGACTGTGGCAGGGTCTCAGGGGGGCTGTGCAGGGTTCTAGGAGGCTGTGTGGTGTCTCAGGAGGATGTGCGGGGTCTTAGGAAGCTGTGCAGGGTCTCAGGTGGCTGTGCAGGGTTTTGGAAGGCTCTGCAGGTCCTCAGGTGGCTGTACAGGGTTTCAGGAGGCTGTGTGGGGTCTCAGGAGGCTGTCCGTGGTCTATAGTGGGTTGTACGGGGTCTATGGTGGGCTGTGCAGGGTCTTAAGAGGGCTTTGCCGGGTCTCACCAAGGGCCACCAAGGTATCGGCGTTTAGTATCGGGGGATCTTCACTAGTACGGCTGGAGTATGAGAGAAAGAAGCAGCACAATCAGTCAAACAGTTTATAAGGCTCACAAGGAGCATGCTGATAGAAGGAAAAAGCAGAGTGACAGAAGGATGAGCTCATCATTGTGCGGCTTCTCTTTTCATTGTCCAATCACAGGCTGGGGGTGGGTCCCGGACATCCTAGGTTTAATGGAGGGGATTTGAATTATTCTGGCCATCAGACTGGGGACATCTACTGGCAGAAAAAAGTACTGCAGTAGAAAATTCAGAATGGAAGATGATTATCGCAGCAAAGCTGGTTTTGTTACTTTACCTTTCAAGTGCTATTCACTTCTGTCTCTATATTTTTGGCTGCAGTTCTCTTAAGGACTGAAGTTGAGAATCTCTGGCTTGCCAGTTCTCATAATCAAGACTATGCTTTTCGATTGCCTTGGATGAGATGGAGTTGCCCCTTATGATATGTTAAAGTCTGTCCATTTAGAGAGGACTCCAGCCCAGTGAGCAAACTTTGGCACCACAGAATATTTAATTACAGGCATTTATATAGCACCGTCAATGTAGCACTTCATATACTGTATATTGGAGGCCATACCGTCACTCGATGCCGGCGTCGGGGGACGTCACACGCATGTATGGGTGCCACCATTCTGGACGCAGCAAGATGCCAGGCCACATGTCCTCCACATGGGGAGGGTCCCCCCGGCAAAGCACCTTGTCCCCCATGGCAATGAACGCAAGGACCTCTTCCCCACAACCCTGGCCCGGTGGTTGTGGGGGTCTTCAAGCAGGGTGGCATATCTGGGTACCCACTTTCATAAAAGGGGCACCCAGATGCCGCCCCCCTTGTGAATGAGTAAGGGGCAGTTGTTAGCCCTACTCATTAACTAAAGGGCTAAATAAAAAGTAAATAAACACACAAGATTTTTTTAAAAAAAACGTTTAATTGAACAAAAGACCCAGAAACTTTAATATTAGACTAAAAACCCAAAAAGTGATCAATCGATGTAATCCAACGTCAATCACGTCATCCAGCGATGTAGGTCCACATCAATCACGATGAACGATGCCCGCTGAAATAAAAAAAATCCAGACGACCCGTCCGAACCCGCCGAGGACACAAAATAACAGCTCCGGCCCAAATGTAAACAAATGGGTGGTGCGAGTCGTGATGTCACGGGGCTTGTTCCGCCAATTTCTTGACATTCTGGCCTGGCTGACTGTCATAACAACACAGTCTTGCTTCAGTATTATGTATTATGACACCTTGGCTCCCAGACCCGAATGGCATTCAGAAGCTTCCGAATGCTATTCGGAAATTCGGACTCCCGAATAGACATGTGCACTGCCAAAAAATTTGTTTAGTTTCGTTTCGTTTTAAATTCGGATTTGTGTTATTTCGTTTTTCAGGATTCGGGTGTGAAAGTCAATTCGGATTCGGAATTCGGATTCGGACGAAATTCGGTAGCGTTAGTACGAACGTTCGTTTCGTTTTCTGTTCTTATTCGTTTCTTATTCGTTTCGTTCGTTCGTTTGCAGCAAAAGTGACATTTGAGGGGGAAAAAATATTTTTCTCCTTCTCTAATGTCACTTTGCTCCAACGAACGAAACGAATAAGAAACGAATAAGAACAGAAAACGAAACGAACGTTCGTACTAACGCTACCGAATTTCGGAAATGGAAATTCGGATTCGTTTGCATTCGTTATGTCTGTAATTTGGAATTCGGATACATCCGAATGTCCGAATTTCCGAAAATTCGTCCGAATTTCGATTCGGAACGAAACGAATCGCACATGTCTACTCCCGAATGCCATTCGGGTCTGGGAGCCGAGGTCTCATAATACAACTCGGTCGGCTGAGGCTCCCATTATTATTAGGGAAGCACTGATACTGGTTTTTCTGTATCGAGTACCAGTGCCTATACTTGTGATTTTGATGAGAACTAACAGAGTTGCAGCGGTTGCAGCTGGGACCGGGCTCTGGTGCTCCACCACTGTCCTGAAATCATTACTCTGTATTGTTTTAGAAAAACTGTCACATGACAATAAACAAAAATGTATCAGTACTTGTATCTGTGAGGACTTGGACAAGTATCAGTACTTGCAAAAATAGTATCGGTGCATCCCTTATATATAGTTATAAAAAAACATCATACATTACAACAGAGATGTACAAATCCCAGGAGCTCCGTGTGCAACTTACAAATGACAGCTGCCTCCTAACTTTTTAATTTTTCTCTAGTCTAGTCTTGGAGCTGGAAAAGTATCTGTACTTGTACTTTACGGTACTTGGTATCGGTGCATCCTATTCCTAACTATTCAGGAAGCCGGGCGGCGGGTCATGAGGGTAGGAAGCCAGGCTGCCTAGCAACAAGTGAAGCCAGCTTCCTAGCCAATCAGGAAGCCGGGAGGCAGGTCGTAAGACATCGCCCTTCTTCCTGATTGGAAAGGAAGACAGCTCCATGTTCCCTTGGCATTGCCGGTCAGAGGGAGATCGGTCAGAGGGAGATCTCTCTCTGACTGGAAGTTCCGGTATGGAAGGTAAGTATCTGAGCATGTGTATCTGATTATGAGTACTCACCCAAATACTCGGTATCTGCACTGATACCGATACTAGTATCAGTATTGGTGCATCCCTAATTAATATTCTTTTAATAATAACGCCCATTGTACTAATAAATAAACCGCCTGGTTTACTGTCGCACAGACAAGGAAAACTGACAAGTGTTCTAGGATGCCTTTAAACCACGTATGGCCGCCCAAGCGAGTCGTACCTCAGACGGACTCCGTTACCTCAGTTAACTTTTTATTCCTTATAAACCTTCCTGATGAGATTATCCGAGTCCAGCCCCCAGGGTAAATATTCATAATGGAATGCTGACATGAAACAAGCGAACACGCAATTTACAACACTTCACCTCAAGTGTCACCTTGTAATGTGCCGGAAAATACTCAGTGGACTGGATGATGGGAAATGGCCCGGTATGCACTTATATAACATTCCCATGTCATAGGGATCAATCTGGGACCTTTTCTCCTGGCTGGATATAGAACTGATGGAACATGGGTTCTATACCCATTCCAGTGGATGCCTAAGTTGCCAAAAGGAAGCCAATCTGTGTCCTGAGCCATTATTTCCCACAATACCAGGGCTAACCTAAATTGAGAGTTTTCCTTTCCCAAAAATTGAGCAAAAATAATAGATTTCAATAAGATTTTTCCTTTTCCGTGAAATGCATTTGGGTCAATCAGGAGGGCAAATTTTGGGTGATGTTTTTTAATGGTGCAATGGGTTTTAAATGGCTCCTGAAGGTTACATAAGCTCCTTTTAACTATTCTGGACTAATTATATTGCTGCAAAACAGCCTGTCATTGGCCTTATCACATATCTGTAAAAAAATGAATCAAGGCAACTGTATTTTTCTTGAAGACGTTTCATTGGTCATCCGACCAGCTTTCTCAATTCAGAATGACTTGTCCAAAAATTCTCTGGGAATAAATATGGTGAATGTTGTTCCAATCCATCACTTATTTGTCCAGTGAAATTGTATGTACGTTCCTTCTATAGGTGGCCATACACTTTACAACCATCGCAAGACCTTAGTCTTGCGATGGTTGTAAAGTACTTAAAAAAACGTACGATCTGCCCATCTTGGACAGGCAGATCGTACTTGCGATCATCGCAAGCCCGCCCCTGACTGCAATGAGGGGCGGGCTTGCAAGGACGGCAAACGGGCAGTGTGCGCGTGCGCACACCGACCCATTCGTCAGTTGTCGAACCAGCAGGCCACTCACTCGTACGATTCCCGGTGGGTTTTCCAGCCTGCTTGTTCGATGGAAGACGTGCGACCGTACAGTAGAAACGGTCGCACGCCCTCCATACACTGTACAATTCTCGTACGATCGTGGGATTTCCCGCGATTCTCGTACGAGAATCGTACAGTGTATGGGCACTTTAAGTGAGTAAACCAGAATGGGGAGCATGAAAATGGGAGAATGGGGCAAGTGACAGTGTCAACACCAATTCAGAGATGATTTGAGGATCTACAGCCGAGTGATACACAAATAAGATACATTGTTGTTCATAGTTGAGGTACTTGAATGCAATTTTAAGATTTAACTCCTGAGTTTAGTGTCACTTTAAAGTTAATCATAGTAAGTTGTGTTTTGTTTTATTATGACCACCCCATCAGTACTTCGTTGGGCCGCCTCGTGACTCCACGAGATGTTAAAAGGTGATGTGAGGAATCTGACACTGCACTGTTGCCCTTCTGTTGTCTTGTACCAGTCTTGCCACTCTCCGTTCTGCCCTAACATTGACTAGTCGCTGACGTCCACAATTCGCACGTTCAGACCCAGATTTTCGGCTGACAGTCCAGTCTTTAAACACTTTAACAATGAGCCCCTCTTGAACATTTAACGAATTCTGCTGTTTTGCTGATACTCGCTCCATGGCTCCGAGCGCCAACAATCACCCCACGTTCAAAGGCTGTTAAATCGCGTTGTTTATCCGTATCTTCAGAAACAAATCACTTCTACTGTTGTGGTAAACAACCTGCTTCCCTATTTATAATGGTCTGGCCCTCTAGCAACTTTAGAGCGAAATTATAGCTAATTTGCCTACAAACGTCAGGTGGTCATAATAAACTGGCCACTCAGCGCACAGTGGTCAGTGCAGACGTTATACTGTTAGATTTCATTTTGTCCTTTTCCTTTCATGTGACATATAATACAAATTCAATGTTTACTTGATAAACAAATCTCTCTTTTTTTCACTGATGGCAATCACATATTATTCAGAAAGGTCAAGCCATTTTTGCAGATGATATCTCATGTCTCATATGATAGTTGGTGGATTGATGGGGGCTTATGAGATGTGATACACGGTATTACTCAGAAATACCCTTTAAACAGAAAAAAGGGCTTACTCTGATATCACTGCACACTGTGAGGTTGCCGTGCACAGCTGCTCCAGATTTTGTCTGCTCCAGTTTTGATAAACAGAAAAAATGGTCACCAGCACTCCAAGTTTTCTTCAAAACAAGATCCTTTTATTCATTCTCGCAAGTCATATAACCATGCGTGGCCATTTCTTTCTGTTTTGCAAGTATTTGGCGGCACCATCCGTGGCCACTTCAGCAGCACATCCCCCCCTCCCCACATTATATGGGGCTTCTTGGTCAGGAGTGAGGTGGGACTCTCTATTTGCCAGTTTTGATAAATTCCCTTCAATGTGCATTATAAGTTGCAGTAGGTCAGATAGAGCCCGCCTCATTTCCTGGCTGGAGGATGTCCAGCATCCTTTTTCTGAATGCTCTAAATCTTGCGGGCTGAATGACACCGGGCGTCATTCAACCCAGAAGAATGAGGACCTCTTGTGGCTAGATTAAATTCCTGCATGGGCCAGCACCAGAGAGGAGGTGAGTGTAGCTGCCTGAGCTTTTTCATTTTTAATCCAGCTATAGCAGCGGTCTCCAACCTTTCGGACCTCATGGACCACTAAGTTCATAATTTTAAATTCCACTAATATTAATTTTTTATAAATATATTTTTTGTTT
>NW_017306283.1:2619524-2621612 GCF_000935625.1 Nanorana parkeri
AGGTGGCCATACACTTTACAACCATCGCAAGACCTTAGTCTTGCGATGGTTGTAAAGTACTTAAAAAAACGTACGATCTGCCCATCTTGGACAGGCAGATCGTACTTGCGATCATCGCAAGCCCGCCCCTGACTGCAATGAGGGGCGGGCTTGCAAGGACGGCAAACGGGCAGTGTGCGCGTGCGCACACCGACCCATTCGTCAGTTGTCGAACCAGCAGGCCACTCACTCGTACGATTCCCGGTGGGTTTTCCAGCCTGCTTGTTCGATGGAAGACGTGCGACCGTACAGTAGAAACGGTCGCACGCCTTCCATACACTGTACAATTCTCGTACGATCGTGGGATTTCCCGCGATTCTCGTACGAGAATCGTACAGTGTATGGGCACTTTAAGTGAGTAAACCAGAATGGGGAGCATGAAAATGGGAGAATGGGGCAAGTGACAGTGTCAACACCAATTCAGAGATGATTTGAGGATCTACAGCCGAGTGATACACAAATAAGATACATTGTTGTTCATAGTTGAGGTACTTGAATGCAATTTTAAGATTTAACTCCTGAGTTTAGTGTCACTTTAAAGTTAATCATAGTAAGTTGTGTTTTGTTTTATTATGACCACCCCATCAGTACTTCGTTGGGCCGCCTCGTGACTCCACGAGATGTTAAAAGGTGATGTGAGGAATCTGACACTGCACTGTTGCCCTTCTGTTGTCTTGTACCAGTCTTGCCACTCTCCGTTCTGCCCTAACATTGACTAGTCGCTGACGTCCACAATTCGCACGTTCAGACCCAGATTTTCGGCTGACAGTCCAGTCTTTAAACACTTTAACAATGAGCCCCTCTTGAACATTTAACGAATTCTGCTGTTTTGCTGATACTCGCTCCATGGCTCCGAGCGCCAACAATCACCCCACGTTCAAAGGCTGTTAAATCGCGTTGTTTATCCGTATCTTCAGAAACAAATCACTTCTACTGTTGTGGTAAACAACCTGCTTCCCTATTTATAATGGTCTGGCCCTCTAGCAACTTTAGAGCGAAATTATAGCTAATTTGCCTACAAACGTCAGGTGGTCATAATAAACTGGCCACTCAGCGCACAGTGGTCAGTGCAGACGTTATACTGTTAGATTTCATTTTGTCCTTTTCCTTTCATGTGACATATAATACAAATTCAATGTTTACTTGATAAACAAATCTCTCTTTTTTTCACTGATGGCAATCACATATTATTCAGAAAGGTCAAGCCATTTTTGCAGATGATATCTCATGTCTCATATGATAGTTGGTGGATTGATGGGGGCTTATGAGATGTGATACACGGTATTACTCAGAAATACCCTTTAAACAGAAAAAAGGGCTTACTCTGATATCACTGCACACTGTGAGGTTGCCGTGCACAGCTGCTCCAGATTTTGTCTGCTCCAGTTTTGATAAACAGAAAAAATGGTCACCAGCACTCCAAGTTTTCTTCAAAACAAGATCCTTTTATTCATTCTCGCAAGTCATATAACCATGCGTGGCCATTTCTTTCTGTTTTGCAAGTATTTGGCGGCACCATCCGTGGCCACTTCAGCAGCACATCCCCCCCTCCCCACATTATATGGGGCTTCTTGGTCAGGAGTGAGGTGGGACTCTCTATTTGCCAGTTTTGATAAATTCCCTTCAATGTGCATTATAAGTTGCAGTAGGTCAGATAGAGCCCGCCTCATTTCCTGGCTGGAGGATGTCCAGCATCCTTTTTCTGAATGCTCTAAATCTTGCGGGCTGAATGACACCGGGCGTCATTCAACCCAGAAGAATGAGGACCTCTTGTGGCTAGATTAAATTCCTGCATGGGCCAGCACCAGAGAGGAGGTGAGTGTAGCTGCCTGAGCTTTTTCATTTTTAATCCAGCTATAGCAGCGGTCTCCAACCTTTCGGACCTCATGGACCACTAAGTTCATAATTTTAAATTCCACTAATATTAATTTTTTATAAATATATTTTTTGTTTGCTCATATATATTCTCATATGTGTGTGTGTGTGTGTGTGTGTCTATATATATATATATATATATATATATATATATATATATTATACATATATATA
>NW_017306283.1:2621719-2642246 GCF_000935625.1 Nanorana parkeri
CATATATATAGAGGCAGCCCCGGAGCCTCCGTGCCGCTTCCATGACGGCCCAGCCTGCACTGTATCAGAGGGGCCCAGGGACCACCAAACTTTTCTCGTGGACCTCCAGTGGTCCATGGACCACTGGTTGGTGACCACTGAGCTATAGGACAATTTAAAAAACAAACAAACCTGGTTATAAGGATATAATGTGAGTGCGTTAGAAACTGACAGATGAAGCTATAAAATGCAGACAGTTTGATGCCTGGTAAGTACAGGATTATGTATGCCATTTCCACAGAAAAGATGTAAGCTATTATAATGACGGTGCCGTTTTCACAGACAATCCAGTACAGTTTATTCTTTGTATAATGCAGTTCACCCGGCACGCCGGCCGCTTCCTCGGCAGTGAAGACATCATCAACATTGCAGATCATTGCTACAGATTAGAGAGTCCCTTCGACCTTTAACTGAGAAATGTGTTATGATTTCCATGTCTTCATTTCACTATATCTACCGCTCAACTGTTTTATGTGTCTTTCCTTTCTATTTCAGATCATGGGACCAAGACAAGTTTGATGTGTTAAAAGAAAAACATCATTAGGTATTTACTTAGATTACAAGGAGATTTATCAAATTAAAATATGATCATGAAAGTGTGACGGATCAAACTGTAAATATAAGACAATCATTTTTATTTAAAATGCAAAGTGTATGTTTAGTTATTATTTATTTATTTAGTTATTTAATAGTTATTAATATTATTATTTTTATTATTATTATAAAGTCCCCATTCAATATTATTCAGATTCCCATGTCATAAAAAGCCAATGTGTTTGTCAAGTATGGACTGGGTGCGCTAGAAGGAAAACGCCAAAAGCAGAACACATAAGGGTCTATGTAAAAACAATTCACAGAGCCATTCGCCCTGCAAATATCTGAGAACATTCGTTATGTGCTAATAGAGGCAAAAGCATCCTTAGTATACTTTCCTTTCCGGGTGAATGTAATGTAATACTGCATAATGGCCACTAGATGGAACTGGGGTATTATTATACAGGATTTATATAGCGCCGACAGTTTGCGCAGCGCTTTACAATATAAGGAAGACATAACAATCACAATACAATTCAAGACTAGATGGTAAGGAGGGCCCTGCCCGTGAGGACTTACAATCTAACAGGGTTATTAACAAAAGGGTGAAGAGTTTGGAGAAGGCAGGAGAAGGGAACAATCTAGGACAACATTGCTGAACAGGAAAGTGAGCTTAATTGGAGAATTTTTCCAAATCATCTATTTTGGCCTAGATTGTTCCCTTCTCCTGCCTTCTCCAAACTCTTCACCCTTTTGTGAATAACCCTGTAAGTATTTATTTCCTTTGCTCCTCAGCTCCACCTTGTGGCTATAATGTGGTATTAAATTATATGGCATTCGAACTGAAAATAAAATATACTAAGAATGTTTGTTTTTGATTCTTATTTTCACTGAATGAACTGATAATTGTTTATATGTAGAGCCCCTAAAGATTTAATTTTATTCAGATGCTCATATCATACAAATGTAATGTGTTTTGGGGGTTTTCAGCAGCAGGGGGGATCCTTTGATAAAGGGAGACCTTTTGAACCTGTTGAACATGTTGGATTTTTATTACAGTCTGAATAAAATGTCATCTGGAATTGATACTTTTTGCTTTTGGCACTTTCCTTCTTGCATAGCCAGTCTCTAAGTGACCAAGGAACCAACCTTCAGTCACCACTCCTGGGAAGAGAATGATTCCTTCTATACTGCTTAAGACCTGACTGAGAACACCTTTTGCTCAAAGAGATCCAGCGCCCCAAACCTTTCTTCTATTTCCCAAGTTTTTTGTTGCTGTCTGTAGCTGCGCTGGCGAGATTCTCTATCTGTCCTGTTGAAGTGAAAGTGAGGGGAAATATTCCACCAATGGGAACACTTGTTCTGGTGACAATTGCCCACAATGGGATTTCTTCTTACTTTGGGGAGATCTTTTCTCCCTTCCACAAGAGAGGAGAGAGGTTTGCCTTTAGATACACTTTAAAGTTTGAATTAAATGAATTCCCAAATATTTCCTGTTTATACTCTCACAATTTATTGATCATATTTAAAGTCATCCTGTCACAAACCAGAGCAATGGAAACTGTGTGGTAAGAACCTCTTGTTAACATCCAAGTCCAGTAATATTTTTATGTATTTTTGCATAGTTTAGGATAGGATGGGGAAGGTTTAACAAGTCCATTGGGTTTTAATTACAGTTTGGGACTCCATTGAGGCGATTTCCCATAATGTTTCATAGCCATGAACCCGGGACAAGCAACGTGGAGAATAGTGGGTCACTTGGGCAGAGAACGACAAAAGCCTTAGTGTAGGATAGCAAGGGGAAGGATTAGCAGCTCCATTGAGTTTTTATTACAGTTTAGTACTCCATTGGGGTAATTTCCCCTGATGTTTTATGCCCATGACTCTGGGAAAACCAATAAGGAGAATAGGAGAGGCACTTGGTCAGAGGGCATCAACAGCCCTAGTTTAGGATAGGATGGGAAAATATTAGCTACTCCATTGGGTCTTTATTACAGTTTGTGACCCTACTGTGGAGATTATCCCTAGCATTTTATGCCCATGACCCGATGACAAGCAAAGAGGGTAATAGGGGGCTCACATGGGTAGAAGGGCATCAACACCCCTAGTAGAGTATAGGAAAGGGAAGGACTAGCTACTCCATTGGGTTTTTTTTTTACCTTTTGTGATTCCGTTGGGGAGATTATGCCTAGCGTTGTATGGCCATGATAAAGTTTCAAGACTTTGAAACTTCCAAATCACCACATTTCCAATAAAAGGAAAGCCAGACCAACCTACCAAACCACGCTCTTGGTCCTTTTTTGTCATGGGCTGCCAGACTAACTAATACGCAGGCTCAGGGGTTCAGGCGGCAGTCCCAATCGTGGCTTTAATAGAAAAAGTCAAGATTTTTGTTTAATAGCAGCCTAAATTTTGGGATTTACTGATCATTTTGAACATCGGTTTTCAGTAACGGTAACCTCTGCTTATGTATTTTTTTATCATTGGCTCAGTTTGCATTGTCTGAGTTTGCGGCAGGTTTAGGTCAATATTAGGCCTGATAACAGCATCCCTAGTGGCTACAAGTTTTTTCAAACTTTCTAAAAACTGATATTCAAAGACAGAGCAGTAGCAGTTAGTGACATTTCACTGGACATTTTCTGGAATGCTGAAGACGTTTCAATGCAATACTATATTTGTATCTTCCTTTATTTATACATCCCAAGGTTTTGTTTGCTTTTGCAGCTGCTGCTGGGCATTGAGTGAGACTGCTTAGCTTACAGTTCACCGGTATTCCCAAACGTTCTTCCCCCAGGTCTATTATTTACTCAACTTTATTAAAGGCATAATCCACCATTTGCAAAAAAACAACTAAAAATAAAATGTGCATTTATTACTTTTTTTAAAGTGGAGCGCGGGGACAATGCTGAGGTATGGATTTTCAGTTACAAGACGGGAAGTTTCAATGGGCTACACGTGTTTGGTTGCCTCATTGCACTTGTACTCCATTGAGCACAATGGATGTGACTTCCATTCACAGATCCCATGAAAGGATCTATGAATGGATTGCGCGGTTGTGTGGGTGGAGCTTTAAAAAGGGGGACCTGACCCTGGAAAGCATCGCCTCTGCTACCAAACGCAAACTTCATAGAAAGTGGATGAAGACACACACCCACCGGTCTCCTGCCACTGTCGGCATAGAGTTCCAGCATGCTACAGGCCCGGGTGTCACTGTCCATCCCTGTCTGATAGTAATCTAAAGATGGAGGACCAACCACTCATCTTTGCTAGCACTCTTCTCTGGTGTGGTGGGCGTGTACAAAGTGCCCTGTCTGATGATGATATGTGAGTGTAATACTGGTCATATTTTTAACATTGTAATAAAGTTACTAGATCAGAAAGATGGAGTTACTTTTTAAGAATTTCATTCAGTATGCAGAAGACAATTTTATGGTAGAGTCAACTTCGCCATTATTACTCTGATCATCCCTAGAGATTTTAAAGGGCCTCTTCACCCTTTCATCAATTTTGGTGCAGCAAAAGTCTTGCATTTTGCTGCATGAAAGTGTATGCCAGATAGAAATACCATTATTTCTTATGTGGCTAGTTTCCATCTATGGGCTGCAGTTTAGTGTAAAAGGGAAACCCTATGGGGCCATTAATACCTACACTTGCCTGCCGTATGCATACAGAAGAGCGTAAATCAGGAGTAGGCAAACTCTGGCCCTCCACCTGTGGTGCAGCTACAAATTTATTTATTTAATTTATTTATTACAGGTATTTATATAGCGCCGCCAATTTACGCAGCACTTTGCATAGTTGCATATTCACATCAGTCCCTACCCTCAAGGAGCTTACAATCTAAGGTCCCTATATCACATGCATAAACAGAGACTTAGAGAGGAGCCAATTAACCTTCCAGCATGTCTTTGGATCTCATTAGGTATGCAAGACAGCAGCAGGCATGACTCCCAGAGGCAGATGCATGATGGGATTTGTAATTTCACGACAGCTGGAGGGCTGCGGTTTCCCTACTCCTGGTGTAAATCTAGCCAAAAATTTTCCATAGCTTAGATTTAAGCAAAAGAACTGCAAAGAGAAAAAATTAACTTAATGCCCAAAATGACTGCAGCCACTTGGCACAGGAAGGGTTTAATGATGGTACATCTGTATATCCATTGCTAAAGGAATTGACTTAGCATGATATTGGAGAGCGAGTGACTATTTATCGATTTCATGTTACTGGCGGAGGCATCTGCTGTCACTGCGGCACCCAACTGACCTTTGGGTTTGTTTCCAGTCAGGAGTGCGATGGGACATATCTTGGATTAAATTTGCAGGATCTAGACGCGAATGCCATTTTTGACTGTTACAGCTTTTGCCGGTGATTGAATTTAAAAAATGAAATGTAGATACTGCATCAGCTGATTGAGCTTCCTTGTCACTTTACCCAGTCTCCCTTTCATCTGTCAGGAGGAAAGAAGGGAAATGAGGCAAATATATTTATTAAAGTATGTAAGGGAAATAAAATGAGGGAGATAAGGAATAAATGCAGTTGGTGTATCTCATGTTCCAGGGTGCTGTGAGGATACAGACACAATGCAGTAGATACAGCCGAGTTACAATCCGTCGATTTCTCCCTGCTGGCCGCTGATTGTGTCTGGATAGCATTTTCTTTCAGCTGCGCAATCGCCCTCAGCATAAAAAGGAAGGAAAAACAATTGTCTTCCAGTGGAATGCCCGATTTATAATTACTTAACACAAACTTGGCTGCAAAGTGAGTTTATTCAGCAAAGTTGGGACATAAAACAAGTGCATAGGTATGTTTAGGGAGAAATAAAGTGGTGCTTTGGCAAATGTGGGTAACACCTAGCCACACTTTGGCTGGCCAAGAGCACTCCTAGATCTAACATCAATAAAGAGCCTTTCCAGACTTATGAATATGCAGTAATGCACATTTTCTGGCAGATGTTGCTGCCTGTCTTTTAATGCGTATGGGTACCCAAAACATTTTTTGTTTAGTTTTAGATAAGGAGGGGTTATATATTTTAATTGCTTTATTAACACTTTATTCTTGATTTGGGATGAGCTTCAGGTTCAGGTCCACCATGAGTTAAACCAATGACACTGTGGGCCTTTTTGTGGTGTTGTGGTGCCTTGAGCTCCCAATCTCCCAGGCCATGGTTCTTGTAATGGGCATCTCTGGGGTCATAGAGGATTTTGTAGATTCTCATCAAGCGGATGAAGATCTCCACATCCAGCATCCTGAACTCTCCATTTGTTCCTGAGGAAGCTAGGAGAGGGAAAGTGGTTGTTAGATGCAAAAAACAAAAACAAAATAAGGCTTGTGTTGTGCATTTTCAGGTGCTTCCATTTAAGTCTATGGAGCCAAAAACTTGTGATTCTGCCCGAGAAAATGTTCAGGAAATTTATTGTGCTACAAGTCGCAGCACAGCGCTCAGGTGTGGACGTGCACAATTGAATATAATGGGAATCATCATGCTGAGCATTGTCATATTTAGGGAAATAGGTGTAAATGGGAGCCTAGTCAGTGCTCCCTGCCCAAGAGGGTGTGCAGACAGGCAAGAAGCATGTGTCTGGCCATACCAACAAGCACTCTCACCAGGCCAACTCCTGACTATCAGCTCAGCCTGTGCTGAAGTTTGCTGAGGGTGAGGGTCTAAGCAGAACAAATAGCAAAGAGAATGAATACTGCCTTGTATTCTGTGAAAAGAAAGAGGCATTTTGTGAATGGATACGGGGAAAGGAAGTGGGTGAAGAGTGAGCCACTCTCTTCCTCACAGTAGCTGGAGCTGTCAGTCAAAGTGGTGGATGTTTTCAGCTAACAGTAATATTATGCGGGAATAAAACCAAGACTTTTAACATCCTCAGCCACCCTTCAGACATATAGCTATCAAAGCATTACACAATGCTTCTCTGGACCAATCACAATTAAGAAAATTACTTTTTTCCTAGAGTTCCACTTTAAGAACACAGGTGTGTCTATGCGGCTGGCTGTGTGTGTCCTGCGAATGCTGACAGCCCTGAGCATGTGTGATGTTGAATGGATGTCAGTGTAGGAATGCTCTGTGTACAGACTTCCACAGTTGACATATTCCTCATCCCCAGGGTGTGTGTGTGCGCCCGGGAGAGGTGGGCTGACAGCTTCTCCGTGAAGCATGCATTTTCAGAAGGTAAGGTAAAAGAAATGGCTGCTAATGAAAACACACATCCCATAGATTAGGAACCTGTCACTCATTTGACATGGGAAAGTGAATCCACACTGCGTGGGTAGGATGTGACTCTATGCATTGCAGATGTACGGAATGCAGCTTCAACGCTGACAGCCAACAGGACTTAAAGTGAAAGTGTCACCAGTGATGAAAAAGCAGCAGCACTGTAGAACAGATCGCTGAAATGCAGAAATGTCTGGCTTCTGTTTTTGAGAATACAGCGGTGGAGTATAATCGGCTTTGGCGCCTGTTTATTTAAGAGCACTAGGATCTGGATGTGTCTGGGACTTTATTCGTCAAAGACAGTGCAAAGTTTAACACGGCCGGTCGGTGAGGGAATCGGAAATGCGTCTAAAGGTAAGTATTTAGGGAGGTAGCTGACAGTCAAAGGAGTGGAGAGAATATATAATGAATAATGTCACTAAAAGTGTATTTACCCTTTAAAGTTGGGCCCTATAGCAGAGGGGACCACAGAGCTGGGATCAGCAGCCAAATGGTAGGACATGCTTGGCCTTCAGGGATGCTAGCGATTTCTAAAATCTCTTATAAGTCTTACAATATTCATATCATTGCAAAAGTCAATTTTAAATCTGCAGCTTTCATTAAAATAATCCCTGGTGATCCTACCATAAACATTCTTGTTCAGGCACTTCCTGTTATTGGGTTACCGCCCTCTCATTGACACTACAAATTGCCAGGGGCACTGTTAGACCCTTGCACCCAGGGCACCTGCCCCAGGTCTTCTACTGAGTTCCCCAGGTCTTCTACTGAGTGCCTCAGGTCTTCTACTGAGTGTCCCAGGTCTTCTACTCAGGGCCAAATTTACCATTAGGCTGAGTAGGCATGTGCCTACAGGTGCCCTCCATATAAGAGTGCCATGCAGGTACATGCTCTGCCTAATTCGCGGTGTTGTGTCAAGATATAACACCGGCAATAGCACAAAATGCACCCTCTTGCTCGAAGACCAGCAGCGCCTAAAGGAACCGCCGGCTTCCACAAATGCAGGGGAAGGACCCTGGCACTGTGAAAGGCTGCCCTGTAAAATGCCTTTCTAATGCAGATAGGCATTTAGGGCAGCCTTACGCAACGCCGGGTTCCTTCTATGCATATTTGAAAGCCAGCAGGTCCCGCAGCAGGTAAGGGCACTGGCTCAAGCTAAGCAGATTTCCATTCATACCTACAGGAACCTGAAATGGAAATCCGGACGTGCTTCTACTGAGTGCCCTGGATCTTCTACTGAATATTCCAGGTCTTCTAATGAGTGTCTCAGGTCTTCTACTGAATGTCCCAGGTCTTCTATGGAATTTTCCAGGTTTTCTACCGAATGTCTCTGGTCTTCTTCTCAATGCCCCAGGTCTTCTACTGAGTGCCCCAGGTCTTCTACTGAGTGTCTCGGGTCTTCTACTGAGTGTCTCGGGTCTTCTACTGAGTGCCCCAGGTCTTCTACTGAGTGTCCCAGGTCTTCTACTGAGTGTCCCAGGTCTTCTACTGAGTGCCCCAGGTCTTCTACTGAGTGCCCCAGGTCTTCTACTGAGTGTCCCAGGTCTTCTACTGAGTGATCCAGGTCTTCTACTGAGTGATCCAGGTCTTCTACTAAGAACCCTAGGTCTTCTACTGAGTGTCTCAGGTCTTCTACTGAGTATCCAAGGTCTTCTACTGAGTGCCCCAGGTCTTCTACTGAGTGTCCCGGTCTTCTACTGAGTGCCCCAGGTCTTCTAATGAGTGTCCCAGGTCTTCTACTGAGTGATCCAGGTCTTCTACTAAGAACCCCAGGTCTTCTACTGAGTGTCTCAGGTCTTCTACTGAGACGACTGGTGTCCATTGCAATAGTTGCCATCATCCCCAGAAGAATCCTTTGTTTTGGTCATCCAGTTTTACCATCACGGGTAACTGCTTTCTCCCACTCACAATTCAGTAGAATAGGCAAACGGTCCAGTCTCCAACCAACAAAAAGAAAGTTGCACTGTTTTTAAGGCGATGGTATAAACCTGTTAGACATGAAGAGGTTAAATCCCACAACTATATATAATTATTATTGTATTTTCCAGCTTGTTTGGTTGCGTACATCACTTTTAGAGAGACCTCTATAGCGTCCTTGTTCTGATCTGCCTGGTACAGCGGGTGACATACATCTCTCCTAATTTAATTTATCAGTCTGAGCTGCCCAGCGCAGGATATTTTACAAGGCATTAGTCAGCAAGAAACGTCACTAGCAGAGTGACTCAGCACAACCAACATCGACAATCGATGAGAGAATGCGATGGAGAGCCAAGAAGGGCATGAAAGACGCAGAAGGACATTTACACTTGAACTTGATCTTCATAAGGGTGCTTACAGGAAATTGAGGACTGTTAGGGACTAATCATATTGTGATTGGTATTTAAAGTGCTCCCGGAATCTTAGAGAAACATGTATATAAGGTAAAGGACGTGACATGGGAATTTAGACATTGTCAGTGCTTTTTTTTTTGTAGGTTTTAGGGCAATTTTAAAGAGTGACCGTAAGCCCCCAGCCACTAGAGACACCTGTTTAAGGCAAAGTAGCAGTGTCTGAACTTCCCAGGCATGTAGATTACCCAGTCAAACTTCATCATCGCCTTTCACCGCTGCAGCATCCCAGACTGTCTAAGCTCCGGTGTCAGCTGATGTCAGCAGGGGGGATAATGTCATGCCACCCTCCCCGTTTCCCATGCAACAGTGCTTGGTCCTGGTCATTGCCACTCAGGCTCGAGCAGTGTCTCACAGGGGAAATCATGTGCTCCCCTATACCCGTAAGCCCCATTGTGTTAGCAAGGGCTCTGGTAGTGTGTGGAGGAAGCAATGGTGCCTGGCTGGGTAAGTAAAATGCCCGGGGATGCGCTATGGGCAGACACTGTAACTTGGCCATAAACAGTGTTTCTATAAACTCGTCTTCCTTTTGTATAAGGCCAATGTTAGGAGGATTGGTCACAACAGTTTGATCCCACTTATGATGACAGTAAGGCTTAAAAGCCTAAATGCTCCATTCCAGGGAAGCCAGTAAATGTACAGTAGAAATACAGAAATACATATCTGGAGTCATTTTGCCTGATAGAGGGGCTGTAAATCTGCTCAGCTGGTCCTATGATTCAGCCCCCCATAAGACACATAAGACACAGTGTGTGTGTATATATACAGGGAGCTGCGGCCATGACATGTAAAATGTAATTATACGGTGCAGCTACCCCGAAAATAAGACCTAACGCTATCAGGGATTTCTGTAATATAAGACCTACCACCGAACTAGGTCTTATTTTCGGGGTAGGTCTTATATTACAGAAATCCCTGAAGATAGCGCTAGGTCTTACTTTCGGGGTAGGTTCTACTTTCAGGGAAACACGGTATATATCTACAGCCATGACCCGTTGAAGCATGGACTCCATTAGACCTCTGATGCTATGGAATCTGGCACCTAGTCGTCAGTAGCAGATCCTTTGGGTGCTGTAAGTTATGAGGTGAGGCCTCCATGGATCGATCTTGTTCCTCCAGCACATCCCACAGATACTCGATTGGATTGAGATCTGGAGAATTTGGAGGCCAAATCAACACCTCAAACTCGTTGTTGTGTTCCTCAAACCATTCTTGAACCATGTCTGCAATGTGGCAGGCCACATTATCCTGCTGAAAGAGGCCACTGTCATCAGGGAATACTGTTTCCATTAGGAGCGCACTTGGTCAGCAACAATGTTAAGCTGGGTAGTATATGTCAAAGTAACTTCCACATAAATGACAGGACCCAAAGTTTCCCAGCAGAACATTGCCCAAAGCATCACACTGCCACTTCTGGCTTACCTTCTTCCCATAGTGTATCCTGGTGCCATCTCTTCCCCAGGTAAGCAACACACATGTACCTGGCCATGCACATGATGTAAAAGAATACATGATTCATAAGACCAGGCCACCTTCTTCCATTACTCCGTGGTCCAGTTCTGATGTTCATTGGAGGTGGACATTGGTCAGCATGGACACCCTGACCGGTCTGAGGCTATACAGCCCCATATGTAACAAATTGTGATGCACTGTGTGTTCAGACACCTTTCTATCAGAACCATCATTAACTTTTTCAGCAGTTTGAGCTACAGTAGCTCTTCTATTGGATGGGACTACATGGGCCAGCCTTCTCTGCTCACATGCATTATTGAGCCTTGACTGCCTGTGACCCTGTCGTTGGTTCAACGGTTTTCCTTCCTTGGACCATTTTTGGTAGGTCCTGACCACTGCAGACTAGGAACATCCCACAGCTACAGTTTTGCAGTTGCTCTGATTCATTGGTCTAGCCATCACAAAGTGTCCCTTGTCAAAGTCGCTTAGATCCTTACACTTGCCCATTTTTTTTCTACTTTCCACACTATAACTTAATGGAGAAAATGTTCACTTGCTGCCTAAGATATCCCACCCACTTCCAGGTGCCATTGTAATGAAATAATCAATTTTATTCGCTTCACCTGTCAGTGGTTGATTGTCTTTATTTCAACCTGACTTCCTATGTAACTAGGAACAATTCAGTGTTCTGTGGAATTGTTTCAACTATGTAAAATAAGAAAAATGCACTTTAAATATTAGTAAAACAAGAAATAAACTCCATGTCCTGGTATCAGAATTATGTGATGGGTTTCCCTATGTAGGTCAGTATGTTGAAATGGAAAATTGAAATGGAAAGACGTTACACTTCACTGTTGGCTGTCTATTAATGACATTGTTTATTGAAGAGAAAACAATTCCTGGGATTTCCCTAATGTTCCATCCTGCTGTGTAACAATGTTTGCCTACTGAGCCTTGGCAAGCCAAGCAGCAAGAATTTGCTCTGTCCTCAGTAATAGATGTTAAAGTACAGATTACACCACCGAATCCATGGCAGTTTGTCAGCCCGTCAACCTTCACACAATCTTCTTCTACTAACCAAGATAATGATGATTCCGTTTGCAGCTGATTAAAGAAAAAACATGAGGGAATCAGTTTGCTCAAATCAGTTGGATAGAAGTATTTGCACATTTTTCCTGGTCTGCTAAGTGACTCAAACCGCTCATCACGTGAACTTAAAAAGGACCCCCTTAGCAGGTCAGTATTGTACAGCATAGGTTAATCTCTTCATCTAGTTCAATATGGGTTTGGCAGGGGTCAAGGACCAAGTGGTATACATTCACCAGAGCCTCCCCCAAGGTGAGGTTGGAACATTAGCCGTTAGGTTACTCCCAGGTTTGTGTGGCCCTCAACAAAACCCAAGCTGAAGGCCACATTTTTAGCAGGTGGACTTCTGAAATGCATAAGGGATTGGAAAGTGCAACATCAAGGGTGGCTAGGGGCAGTAATTAGCAAAGTCGTGAACCCAAGCAGAATCAGTGAGCAAGCAACAACCCAATACTGAACAGAGCATATAAAGCCACAGAAAAAGACAAGACAAGATTGGTAATGGGAGAGAATCCAAGTGATAAGCCAAGCAGGAGCCAACAGCAGAGGAACTTGAAGCTGGGTCACAAGAAGAAGAAGACAAGTCATGGTACAAACACACCAGGATGCAGGCTACAGGCTTACATTCTTGTGTATTAAAAGCAACTGGTCTTTCAAGGATTTTGGGTGTACTTTGGCTTCCCAGAGCATGCACATATTGGTGTCTGTGGCCATGCCATGACATAAAATATGTACACCCAGTCCCATCCAGCAGCCTACGGATTGTAGCTGCTTAGCAGGCTCATTGTAGAGAATACTGGCTCAAAGCTTCACTTATATGGTCTGTATATTTATGTATGTGTATAAAATACAATCATGTTGATCTCTTATACCTAGACAGGGCAGGTGACCCTGAGGTAATTTATATAATACTGTCCCTTGTGAATAATCTAAATATTTTCAGGTGGGGCAAAATAGGTCCAAAATAGGCTGCCTCTCCAAAATGTCATATACAGTATACACATACTCATGAATATAAAAGTTACTTTCAGGCTGTAATGAGTAGTCAGTGCAAAAACATTGCTTTCCCAAGACTCCTGGTGACCCCACACTAGTTGTATAAGGAAGATCACTCAAATTGTAAAATTGATTTGGCTACATTGCCTCCCTTGCTTGGAAGCTGGCAAAGAAATACTGCTGAGTGACGCGGCCCTGGTGCCCCCTTCCACTGGCACCCAGGGCAAGAGTGCCCTATGTGTTACCATACCCTAGATATGCCATTTAGTGTTTTGGTGGTGTCCTACTAACTGTGGGGAAGCTAGACATTCTGTCACCCGGATCAAAGGCTCAGAGTTGCTCCCCCCCCCAAGGGAGAAGTTCTCCATCCACACACCCAGTGGCACCCCTCCTAAAGTGGCATCCGGGGCCCGTGTCCCCCCAGCCCCTCCCCCCTAGCTTCGGCCCTGCCTACTAATTCCTGTGGCTTTGATAACAGGTCCACTTTAAATGGCAGAGAGAAAAGCAGAGATATCAAACAGAAAAAAACTAAACAGACGGATACTATAGGTCACTTTATTTGGCGTGTGTTAATTGACTCTCTTAGTCACTTCCTCCAATCAAACAGGAAAAGTGAATTGGGCCTGAAATGGTGCCAGAGATTAAGAACCCGATTTGTCCAACACGAAAATATTTAATCAGTGACTGTGCTAACCCAAATTTTTATCGTCAGTACGTAAAGCAGGCCGCGATATTCCAGCAGATGCGAGCAGCGGTCATAACAGGCTATCTATGAAATAAAACACAGGGCAATGAATCATAAACGGCAGGAGAAGATAGGGTTGTTCCAGTAAACAATGCCTGTTATGAAACATTACAGACGAAATGAGTCATGATAGTAACTTGGGCGGCATGGATCGTTGATACAAAACATAATATTTCAGCGCTACTTGTTCATACTGCCCGGAAATAAATTGGACCTGTTTTTAGAGTAGTTAAAGCTGAACTCCATGAAAAGCAAATATTGCCTAAATACAAGAGTCATATGTCTTCTTCCTTGAATCTTGATGGGTGTAGTCTATTTCTTGCAGATCTGTGCAGTAATCCAGTGTGAAACCTGGAGCTTCCTGTAATAAAGACTGATCACCGGTGCTCTCTTACCTTGTGCAGGTTGACTGGTCTTGTCTCCGCCCCCTCCTGTAGTTTTATGCAGGTAGCCTGTATCAGGTGGAGCCTGTCGGCCCCCTCCCACAGCTATGCTCTCTGTACAGTTTATGTACAGCACAGTGATGATGTCAGTGTTACTTTTATATGGTTTTGTGCCCAAAGTTCAGCTCTAACCGCGTGCGGACCGGCCGCTGTATTAAAACGGTGCATTGTTCTGGGAGGACGTACCTGTACCTCCTTCCGTGATCGTGTGTGTCCATGGTCACTGCATCCACTGTTCCTGCTGTCATTAGACAACAGAGAACAGTGCCTTCAGACACAGAGCCGATTGGACCGGATGATGTTATGACTTCTACTTAAGAACTATCGGGTATTTCTAATAAGGGTGAACGTAGTAGCGAGGGACCAAAGAAATGGTGAGCATGTGATGCTATGGGGGCCAGTGTTAAAGTGAATCTGTGCTTTTTCATTGCCTAGCCAAAGCAATGGGTTCCCTCTAACAAATCCCATTATTATTTTGAGTGCATCTATTTCTTGCCATTTGGATAAAAAAAAGATACCAAGCAGGGTTGGGCTGACTGGTAGGCACAAGAGGAGGCTGTGTTGAGCGTTTCACCATGAGGGGACCTGCAACCTATGCACTGAAGTGCTGATTTGGGCGGGGGCACTTTGCCCTTTTTGCCCTGGGTGCTAATTGACCTTGTCCTGGTACTGCTAATAGGCTTTCAGCCGAGGCAACCTAGATCACATGACCAATGACTTCCAAAAATTACTGCATAGAGTTAAATTAAAGCTGAAATATATAAAAGACACAATAAAACAGTTATTAGCCATTAATATATCAATAATTGTGTTTTCAAATGCAAGCAGTGTAAGTACCAGAATTCGACCTGCTATCAGCCTATTACTGTCCCTGAAAGCAAGAGGCAACATATCGACTGAAACAGTTCATATACTGACAAGAACCATGCTAAGAGAAGGAGAGAGCAAAGTGATAGGTGAGCTGGGGGCGGGAGGAGGTGGATTAAATGATGCCCGCCATCAAATTGAGGACATCTAGTGGCAGAAAAAAGTACTGCAGAGAGAATCTCTGAATTGACGGTAAAATCACAAAACAATCTGGTTATATTATTCACCTATTAATGGACTATTCATATTTTTGGCTGAAGTTCCGCTTTACACCTAATATTGATTAATTAAAGGTTACACAGCTGGGCCGGTAGCATTGCCCATTATACCTCTCAAATTGAATGCCGTTGTTTAGGAAGGACTTATAGCAATAAGCTTTACAGTACTTCTCTACTCCAAGCAGCAGCTGCAAAAGCAAAAGCAAAAGAGGATAAAAAGTGATTTCGGTATAGTAATAGCATCTAATATAGGTATGAGCATCTGTTTAGGGAGGAGGTGTTCTCTGTAATTGTGGTTAAGCTGTGGAGTCCTTCACCACATTAGATAGTAACGGCAAAAACAAAACTGCAATTTAAAAACGGCCTGGATGGTTTTCCTCCAAGTAATAACATCCAAAGTTATAATGACTGAAGACTGAAAGAGCAATTTGATCCAGGAAGATTGATCTGTCTGCTCTGGGGGCAGGAAGTCTTTTTTTTTCCTCCTGTGTGGCAAAATTAGCAACAGTTTGTTTGTTTTACCTTCCTCTGGACCAAAAGCTGCAGTTTTAAAGTTCAATTAAACCCAAACCAAAAAAATCAGTAAAAACATAGACACAATGAGGGGAATTTATCAAAACTAGAGCGGGAAGAATCTGGAGCAGTTGCCCGGGGCAACCAATCAGCTTCTCTCTTCAGTTTGTTCAGTTAAGCTTTGAAAATGAAAGAGAGAAGCTGATTGGTTGCCATGCACAGCTGTTCCAGATTTTGTCTGCCCCAATTTTGATAAATTCCCCTCAATGACTTACATTGGGGAATGTTCATGAATAGGGATGAGCTGCGGGTTCGGGTCAACCAACCCAAGCTGTTTGCAGTTTGGCAAATAGGCAAACAATTTGCGCAGTTTGCCAACCCGCTGAACCATTGTCTGTGTCCCAGCAACCAATGACACTGTGTGGCTCACACAGCATCATTGGTTGGCTGGTGGCTGAGTTGCACAGCATCATTGGTTGGCTGGTGGTTGAGCTGCACAGCATCTTTGGTTGACTGGTAGCTGAACCCCACAGCATAATTGGTTGACTGGTGGCTGAGCCGCACAGCATCATTGGTTGACTGGTGGCTGAGCCGCACAGCATCATTGGTTGACTGGTGGCTGAGCCGCACAGCATCATTGGTTGACTGGTGGCTGAGCCGCACAGCATCATTGTTTGACTGGTGGCTAAGCCGTACAGCATATTTGGTTGACTGTAGGCTGATCCGCACAGCATCATTGGTTGACTGATACCTGAGCTGCACAGAATCATTGGTTGGCTGGTGGCAGAACTGCACAGCGTCATTGGTTGACTGGTGGCTGAGCCGCACAGCATCATTGGTTGACTGGTGGCTGATCCGCACAGCATCATTGGTTGACTGGTACCTGAGCTGCACAGCATCATTGGTTGCTGGGACATCATAACAACCTATGACCATACGTCCCAACTGTCCCTCATTTGGAACCAAATCCCTCCTTCCTCCTTAGTTGTCCCTCTTTTTGGTCTGAAGTACAGATACCTTATGAAAAGGTTCTATGTAACTACCAAAAGTGTTTTTCTGCACTAAAACCTTGAATTTATCTCTTAATTATCATGTTTGCTATTTTGAAAATCTAAAAGAAAAGTCAAATCTGGTTTTACCCAATCACTTTTGGCATATAAGTCCTTTTAATGGAACTACACCCTTTTATCCTTTACAGCCAAGGAAGGTGCAATCTCGGCCTTCTGCCATGGTTGCCTTGGTGCCGCACATGTGATCAGCTCTGACACCAGCCATATGAGGGCTTGAAAGTTTGAAATAAGCACAATGGAAACGTTGACAGTTGGCACCAAAAACAGAAAGCGCACAGCTCACCTCTATAATGCGTCCTTGCAATCCACACTCGGTGCACGGATGACTCTCTTCTGGAGTGATAGTCTCAAAAACTGTAGAACCAGCACATGATGATCTTCCAAATAAATTCAAACTTTATTCCACATGCATCTATACAAAGAACAACCACTGACGCGCTTCTGCCTTACTCGGCCTCAGTCACAGCTGGTCGGAAGACCATTAAATTAGCCGGCCTAGTTCCACTTTAATGGTATGCATAGCTGGTGGGGTGGCAGGGTGTGTGTCCATTGCCTAAATACATTGTGCTGGAAGGTATCCCTCTATCTCTTCTCAGCCAGTTAGGAGGTATGTATGACGCTGAGGAGCTGCTAACATCTTAGCACCAATGTGCAACATTACTCCTAATGCTTAATTCTCTTTTTATTTAACTTTTTTACATGATGGATACAAAAAAAAATCACAGTTTCCCTTTAATCACTATATTGATTTTACTATCTTCACCTTTTTAATCTACATTTAATACAGAGTAGCATAAAAATCATGGTCTCTGAAGGTTCCTGGTAGCCAATTATCAATCTTTCTGTTCTTGTTTTAGGATTTTTCCCCCCTACTTTTCCATATAGAATGTGTCTATTTATTATTATTATTATTATACAGGATTTATTTAGCGCCAACAGTTTGCGCAGCGCTTTACAATATAAGTAAGACATTACAATCACAATACAATTCAAGACAAGATGGTAAGGAGGGCTTTGCCCCTGAGGGCTTACAATCTAAAAGGGAGGGGCAAGTGACACATGAGGAGGTAGCCGTGTGGGTGAAGTGTTTGAGAAAGTGATAGTTCAGTGGTGAGGTTGAGGTGGGATAGATTCCCCTGAAGAGATGAGTCTTAAGGTATCACCTTAAGGCAGTTTGTCTAATTCAAAATCATTTTTGGGTTTTCATGCATATCATGCATGTACTGTATATTTTTACATTTACCTTCAGATTTCCAGTAATTGATAATAATTGCATTAGGAAATTGATTAGTCGTCCATTAAACCGTCCAGACACATTTATGTTCCCGGGAGAGGTTTTGTGTTGACCTTTCACTTAGAAAACCTATAACTGGATAAGGGGTACCCACATCTCTGTTGCAGAACACTTAATTTCTATTTTGCTAATATGATCAACTTGCATTCATTGTGTGATGTTACGTCCTGAAATAATGTTACAGCTCATTCCACCCATGTACATTGAGCTTCCAGTCTGACAGAGCACAGAGTGAAGTAAAAATTTACATTTCCTACATCGTAGGAAAAGGTGTTGCTTAGTAACAAAAAAAAAAAATAGTTGGAGTCTTTCCTTGCCTTAACACCTTCACTGCAAGTGTAGACACAAACAGAACACTAAAAAATGTAGTATTACAAAAATCCCAAACTGGGGGGGACTGGGCTGTAGCTCTCTGGAAATGTGTCCTCTGGGCCAGTACCAGTAACAGCAACACATTGGTGGCCCTTAGTGAAGATACTTCACTATTCAGACATCAGTCAGAGTGGAACCCGCAGTCAGTGACACATATTAAAGGAGAATTATGGGGAGAGTGAAAAAACATTGATCCCCATAATTAGAGCTGACGTGTGACACTAAAACTGTCACACGTCGCTCTATAAATCCAGAACTGAGCATTTAGTTCCGGATCTTCTACCTGCAGAGAGCAGTCACTGACAGTCACCGCTCCCCGGAGGGATTCCACCTCCCTTCTCCATGCCTCCAGCACTGACTGTAGGGAGGGAGAGGGGAGGGCGGTGGGCACACTTGCCTCTGCCTCAAGAGCTGTCAATCAGGCGGCGGGCGGATCCCACAGGGCGGCTCTGTGCTGTCAGCAGATAGCGGGCAATAGCCATAGTAAATTACATAGTAACATAGTAAATATCCTCACGTGAAACTTAAGAGAACTATGGCCAAAGGACAAGTAAAACTTGCAGTTAAATTTTGGCAAAATCAAGAGATGTCAGCAAAATGTTGCCGTTTTGGCAAATTGCAAAAGTCAATGGGGGATTTGAGATGAAGATTATTTATAGTGGTTTTTATGGTTGCTATGAGCTATGAATAGCCCTTGAGGGTTACAGAAGATCTTCTCAACTATCCAAGAGCTGCCCCGTTAAAAATACAGCTCCCCATTAGCCTCATTCATTTATGTTTTTTGTTATTTAGTCAAACTTTGTCTCTGCAGCTTAAAGTGACATTAAACCCTCAGATTTTTTAACATAAACCAATACTGTAATGTGTGCCTTACTGTAATCCATGGTAGTTTCCCTTCTCTTTGCTGCTCTTCCTTTTAAATCCTCATGTCTTCGCATGCTGGACAGAACTTCCCTTTTCAGCTTAGGGTCTCTTCCTGTAGTGCTGGCTCAGATTACAAGCCTATAGAAACTAATACACAGACACCGTGTATTCATTCCTGAGACAAGACAGTCTGCTGCAAAACAGAAGTTCTGCCCAGCATGAGAACAGATACAGATTTAAAAGGAAGAGCAGCAAAGAGAAGGGAAACAACCATGGATTACAGTAAGGCGCACATTACAGTATTGTTTTATGTTAAATAAATCTGAGGGTTTAATGTCACTTTAATGAATGAAATTGAGAATTTCCATTTCAACAACATTTTGTCTAAGGTGAAGTTTGTAATTTTGCAGGTAAATCAAATTTCCGCTCATCCCTAGTCATTATACAGCAATCTGCTATTCAGACCTGTGGTCACAACATCTGCCAGAGGGAACTCTTTCAGCATTGATTTCCTTTGCAACTCTAAGAAGTCATGTGCAGTGCCAGGCTGCTGTAAACAAAGCTAGTAGAATTGTGTCTTGTATTAAGAAGGGGATGGACTGCAGAGACAAGTCTATAATTGTGCCAGTTTACAGAGAACTGGTTCGTCCTCATCTAGAGTACACTGTCCAGTTTTGGTCACCAGTCCACAGAAAGGATGTCCTGGAGCTGGAAAGAGTCCAGAGAAGGGCAACCAAACTAATTAAGGGGATGGAGGACCAAAGCTATGAGACAAGGTTACTAAATTTAAATATGTTCACGCTGGAAGTAAGGAGATTAAGGGGGGACATGATTTTGATGTACAAGATGTTCAATGGTGATAGCAACATCAGCAATAAACCTTTTACGGTTAACTCCATAACAAAGACTAGGGGCCACCACCTGAAACTGGTGGAGAAAAAATTTCAGCACAAGGGGCGAAGGGGGTTCTTCTCAGTTAGAGCGGTTAGGGTCTGGAACTCGCTGCCACATGCAGTGCTTTCAGCTAAGAGTGTGGAATTGTTCAAAAAGCTTTTGGACGATTTCTTAGAGACCATAACATACAGGGGTACAGGTACACTTAAGAACAAGATCACACATGGACTCATACACACGCAAACCCCTGCAAAATCACATACATACACGCAATATGTTGGACTTGATGGACTTATGTCTTTATTCAACCTCAAATACTATGGGGTCTTTTCACTATGCTGCCGAGGGCAGCCGAGTGAATGACCGATCAGAAGTGAAGTGAGCCGAACAATGTTCGGCTATTCACTTCAGGCTGGTACGGCACATCGTACATCGGCCTGCTTCGTGTGGCTTGGGGTCGGCCGAACATGCTCAGCATGTTCGGCCGACCCGAAGTGCAGAAGGAGTTCGACTCAGCCGATCCAACATCTGGATCGGCTGA
>NW_017306283.1:2644617-2662389 GCF_000935625.1 Nanorana parkeri
GCCAGCTTCGGCTTTCTGCACGGCTCAGCCGAGACGATGCATATGCGATCGGCTCGACTGAGCCGCTCGGCCATGATCGGGAGCTGTACGGGCTATTGTGAATAGCCCGTACAGCACCCCCTCGGTTCACCTGAACCGAAGGGGTCCTGGGGCCGAAGCTAGGGCCAGATCCCTCGGCAGCTTTGTGAATAGACCCGTATGTAACTATGTAACTATGTAACTATAGACCAAGCGCCGTAAAGAAAGCTGATACTGGAAGAGGTGAAAAAGGTCTATCACAATACTCCACGTCCTTTAGAAACACCCACCTTTCACCATGTCCACCAACCGCTGCAGCACTATGGAACACTTTCTTTAACCCATAGAGATCTGTTGCTATCATAAAAGGGTTACCTGTTGTGCTCTCATTGTGACCATTTCCTGTCAGTGTTCTTTTTTTTATTCAACATTTTCAGACTGGCAATCCCTTATTGATCTTTAGAAATGTGCATTCAGATTTGGACGAACCTGCAAATCAACGGAATAACACATTTATTATATGCCCGAATATACTAAAACTATATTCAGGCATACATAAATTAGTTTGCAGAACGAGCGGTGCCTCGTTCAGCGCAAGCGTGCCGCCATCTTTGAGTATATCTTGGTATAAATCAAGATGGCGGCGCCTGAACATACAGGCGCCGTCATCTTGGTGTATACCAAGATACACTGAAAGATGGCGGCTCACAAGCGCAGAACGCGCCGGCGGCCACCATGGCCACCCCTTGTTCTGCATTTTCAGTGTGACCTCACACGCTGAACAAGCGGTGGTCATATCGGCCGCCGACACGTTCTGCGCAGGCGCACTGCCATCATTGAGTATATCTTGGTATATATACCAAGATACACTGAAAGATGGCGGCGTGCAGGTGCCTGAATTTTTTCGTTCTGGATTTTCAGGGAGCAGTTTTGGATTCGGAGGCTCGGGGCCTCCGAATCCAAAACAGCAGAAACATTTGTTTTCTTTGATGAGAAGAATGGAAACGTTTTTGTTTTTATTTGTTTAATCAGAAAACGAATGTTTTCGCCCTGCGCATGTCTATTGATCTTATAGTTACTGCATCCCTTTTCATGTGGATATCAATATGAAACCTTATGCTCCATCTGCACTGTGATGCCGCTAGCTGCCTGTAAACTGAAAGGGTGTATATTGGTGTAGCTTACAAAATGACTGACTTCACTTTGTAGGACAGGTCCACTTTAATGCACCCACCATATGCCTCCTGTCTGCACAAATAGTACTGGACGATCATACATTATTACTGCTTTATTGAATTATGTAACAGTAAGTGCAGATCACTGATACTCAGCATTCTGATGGGTGGATTCTATTCCCTGTCTTGACATCTTGACTAAGCACTTTCCAAAGGCCCGGGGCAGATATCCAAGTCTTTGTGTCTATATAATAAAGTTCAGCATGCTTGTAAAAATTCTGGTCTTAAAGGGACACTATTATCTCAATATAAATACATCAAACCCTTATGGGCTTTCTCAGCTGCACAGATGGCCATGGCCACCCAAGAGGGAGACAGTTTGGGTTCCTTCCTGCCCAGGTCTCCACTAACCGTTGTATAATTGAAGACCTAAACACTAGAAAAAAGGCAGTCAGAGGGCGAAGGACTGGTCACCGGTGTCTGCTGTCTCCCTGCAGCTGATCTTTTCCTCATTACCGACTTACCATGCCTTGTTCTGCACTGTGTCTCTGTGTGGTGGCCATCGTGGTAGAGGCAGGACTTTGCTTTACTGGGTTGGAGCCACTGAGCATCACGGTAGTGACATCATCAAATTTTACTTAAGATCTCCTGGGACTGGCAGTCAGAGGCAACAGTGCCTTAGGTTTCACACTGCAGATATACAGCTATGAAGCTGTAGGCACAGTATGTGGATAGGCATCCTCACCAAGAAGTGCACTGCTATTTTTTGGGGAACAATTCAAGACAAAAGGTGGCACAATGAACATTTCTAGATTTTCTTTAAAAGAATACCAGTGTTCAAAAAAAATGGGGTTGACTCTAAAAAATGCTACCTGCCTGGCTGTCATGCTGAACTACAGACTTTGCAGATGGATCTGGGCACCACACGTGCTCCAAATGAAGGGTCCCAAATCTGGAACACCCCAGCACATGGCTCCATTAATGCCTCCATTGTGGAAGCAAACTACAAGCTAATTTGCAGGCGGTATATGGTCCTATGTAGACTTACAAAATTTGTACCTGCCACCTCAGACACCCGTTTCAGCAGTTGCACTGTACAGGACAACCTCTTATGCAACATTAATATCCTAAAATTACCAAAACATCAAAGCAAAGACCAATGGCATCAAAATTACAATCCGTTGGTCACCCATACCAGCCACCAGCCATTTTACACTAGCTCAGTGGGTATGAAAATTTCAAACCTTGCCATACTATGGGGATCCTCCCTTCTTCAACTCCCATGAAGCTCAAGCATGGTTTATCTGATGGTTGCATACAACAACTGTCACCCAAATATAACCTTACAAATGACCTGCCATTGCTGTAACAAAAACCCCTGGATTTCAATAATGCTCCCAATACCACCAACCAGTGACGTCACAAGGGTGGTGCGGGGGGTGCGGCCCGCACCCGGGTGACACAATTGGAGGGGTGTCACTCTGAAAAGTCGGGCGCTCGGTCATGGACCGAATGCCCGACAGTATCAGGAGAGAGAAGGGAACCCGGCGGCATACCTTATCCCGCCGGGTGACTGTCTCCTCCTCTCTCTGCCGGCGTCCATCACCAAGATGGCCGCCGGCAGGTAGCAGAATACTGCCGCGCGTGCGCGATGTTGTCATCGCACACGCGCGTGGTGACGTTTCGGCGGGGTGACACTCGGTTACCGCTCCGGTTGTCACCCAGCCTCGGGACGCCCCTGCCACCAACGCAAAGAACTACCAATTTCCTAACACACTAAATAAAAAAGGGGGAGGCTAGGACAATCTTCTTCCACAATTGTTGTCCAGTGGTCCCTCATCACCTTACTGTGCTCCTTCCATTCTGGCACATTACTAGCTCCCTTTGCTAAACCTACTTTCACCATTTCATTTCTATCAGCCCATCCAATCATATGCCCCTTTGTTTAGTAGGGCTGCAAAGCTCCTGGCAGTCTCTCCGCTCTTCTCAAGAGCTCCTGCTCTCCAGCTCCCTCATCACCTCCTCCCATTCTCGCTTCCAGGACTTCTCCAGAGTGTCTCCCATCCTATGGAACTCCTTACCTCAAACTCCTACTCTCCTACCCTCACCTCCTACTCTCTCCACCTTTAGGAGATCCCTAAAAACTCATCTTTTCAGGGAAGACTATCCCACCTAGACATAATAACTGTCCTTTTACTATTTCCATGAACTCATCTGACACAATTATTACCTTTTGTTGCACTCCCCCCACCGACTAGATTGTAAGCTGTCATGAGCAGGGCTCCCTAACCCTCCTGTATTGAAATTGTATTGTAACTGTACTGTCTTCCTCCATTTTGTACAGCACTGTGCAAACTGTTGGCGCTATAATAATACTGTATAGCAATAATAATGATAATGAACTGGTTTCTCTCATATTAAGAACCTACTGCTATTTTCAACCACGCTATAGCTGAATACAACAAAATATGATCATCATGGATCACCCATTATCTACTAAATGACTTTAACTCAACATTACCAACCATCTAGCCCATGTAAGCCAGCGACCCAATGAGTCAGTAAGACACAGGCCAGACCCCTAACTTGCCTATTATTAATTACTTGCAACTCTTTAACTATGTTTTGAGACAAAAAGCATTTGGAGAGTTTAACCAATTTTGGTGTATTCTTCATGGTTTGAGTAACAGGGAACGTAGTGGGGGGTGATGGGGGTGTCATTGGTCTACATACCTTATGCAAGTTCTTTCTTCTTTCTGTTACTCTTGCTTTGAAGGGTAACACTTATGTATGGATCAGCGTTAACCTCTGCAGCTGCAGAATGTACTGTATGCGGAGGAGTGAAAGGGAAGTCTAATTAAAATGAAAGCAGAGATTATTGGCACCTCTATGTGGTCACATACACATAAAGAGTTTGTGAACATCTGACACTTCCTATATATGCAAAAAGTTTTAAAAAAAACGCTTTAACAGTGGTTCAAACTTACCTGTGTCTTCGCCACGCGCTCCTGTCCAAAAATGTGAAAATTCTCGGGCGGCCGCAAAGCATCTTGGGGCGGGCGCATGCGCAGTTCACATTTTTGGCAGGGATGCGAGGAGGGACGCAAGGTAAGTCTATGGACATAATTTAAGGTAAGTGCTTTAATTAACGTTGGGGGGAGGGAAAAAAACTCTTTGCCTTTAATGTCACTTTAAATGTACCTGGTATCAGCCTCTCACAGTCCCTGTACAGCAGAGCCCAAACTCAGGCCCGGTGCAGACCTGAGCGGTTCGGGATCGCGTGTTCCGTCACAATTCAGACAATGGGGTGACATCCGCGCGGCAATCGCAGAAAAAAGCCGGGTGTTGTACATACGCAACACCCCGCTGTTTTAGCTGCGATCGTGTTCGGACGCACGGGCGGAATCGTGGTGGGAAATAATGGCACCCACAGCACGACCGTCTGTGCACGGCCGTATCGGGCAGCTCCCGGGAAGGACAGGTGCTGCGTGTGATTAGTATGTAGCCCCTGTCCTTCTCTATGGGAGAACGCGACCGTACGCCGCCTTACACTCACCCTCCTGCACGTCCGTGCAGGTGTCTGTACTCGTACGCTGACAGGATGGATCCTGTCAGCATCCGAGCCGGGAAACACATACGGACCTGCACTTGAGGTGAGTGTAGGGAAGCGTATGGCCGCGTGCTACCATAGAGAAGGACAGGGGCTGCGTACTAATCACACGCAGCACCTGTCCTTCCCGGGAGCTGCCCGATACGGCTGTACGCAGCACGGAGCTGTACATGCCAGCCTTTTCTCATGTGAATGAGGCCTTAAAGAGAACATGTGCTTTGCCAATACAGGGCAAAGCAGCAGTTCACTTACCTGTCACCCTCCACAGATGAACATAGTTTCCTTGCTTCTAATTCATTTTTTATTTTTACAAGAATAGAGTATAATAAACAAAAAAAACAATATAAATCTAATATAGATCACATTAAATAAATTATCCTTTCACTTTATTATATTAGAAGTAAATGATGACATTGGGTATAATTATTCTTAATATAAGCTCAGATGATTGTGTGTGCATTCCCTCAGTGTGCAGGTGTAAGAATCCCCACCACTTCACGTGTGAAATAAATTGCTCAACATCTCGATTATAAAACATTGTCTGCAGTCAATTAATCAGAAATAATTAAGACATGGTGCTAAATACTGTGCCGAGTGTTGAATAGCTTTATAATTCAAAGACAATTGTTCGATTAATCGCAAATATTCATTGGAGAGAATCTTCTGTGCTAAACATTATAGCTAAGGTATTCAACAGAACATTCAGTGCTCTTATAAATTGATTAAACTATTATTAAATGTATTTTTTTTAAGGATACTAATGTAAGTACCAGTATCTATCATAGTATCAACCTTTTGTAATCTCCTGTATGATAGAACTCAGGATGAGAGGAGGGGCAGTGCACTGAGCCAATCAGATGTGCTGCATTCACATGTGTCAACGAGGAACAGCAATAGGAATATGGCCAGAAGCATTGTTAGCATAAGAAGCACAGTGAGCTACGAATTCCCAAAATTGTACCAGATGTAGCAAGATATTGGTCCGAATTTAAGCCTGGCATGTGGCTGGAGTCTTGGGATGGCAAAGTAACCAGATCAGTAGGCAAAGATGTACAAACAGCATTAGCCACTTACTCCAAAAAATGCGCCAGGGACACTAAGATATTTTGACCTGGCAAATGGCATGAGACTTGGGGTGGCAAGGTAACTAGAGCAAAAGGCATAAGTGCCAAAGTAGCATGTTCCTCTCAAGCCAAAAATCATACCAGGGATGGTAAGATATTGGTTAAAGTTTGGATCTGGCAGGTGGCAGGAGGCTTGGGATGGAAAAGTGTCCAGAGCAGTAGGCAAATACTGTATGTACAAACAGCGTGAGCCACTTATTCTTAAAGTTGTACCATGGACACTAAGATATTTAGACCTGTCAAGTGGCATGAGACTTAGGTGACATGGTATCTAGAGCAACAGGCATAAGTGTACAAATATCATGAGCCTCTCATGTGAAAAACTGCACCAGGGATGGTAAGATATTGGGGAGAGTTTGGATCTGGAAGGTGACGAGAGCTTTGGGATGACAAAGTAACCAGAGCAGTAGGCAAAGATATACAAACAATGTGAGACACCTATTCCAAAAATTGTGCCAAGGACACTAAGATATTTGGATGTGGCAAATGGCATGAGACTTGGGGTGACAAGGTAACTAGAGCAGCAGGCAAAAGTGCACAAGTAGCATGAGCCTCCCATGCCAAAAACTGTACCAGGGATGGTACGATATTGATTAGAGTTTGGGTCTGGCAGGTGGCGGGAGCATTGGGATGGCAAAGTAACCAGAGTAGTAGGCAAAGATGTACAAACAGCGTAAGCCACTTATTCAAAAAATAGCACCTGGAATACTAAGGCTAGCCATACACAGCTTGACTTTCATCTGTTTTCTGCTGAATCGGCTGAAATTGGAACGGTGGGTGACCCTGTTGGCACCACCTGGGTCAAAATTGTTGGCTGAACAGTGGCAATCAGATGCAGTCACTGTCTGGGTATTTGTCATCCATGGGTGCCACACTGCTTTGTTTGGATGGGAGAATAGAGTGATTGCTCAGAAATCTAGTTATGTATGGCTTGCTCAAGATAGAAGGGTAAGACCTGGTGGCAGTAATGGTCAAGCTAGGGGTGCTCAGGCAACAGCAGAAGCAGAAACAAGGCAGAAACACCGTGCCTGCTTCTTAAATGAAATGTAGCAAACCTCCGAAAATAACATTGAAATTCAGATTCAGCTCAGAACATCCGAATGAACGCAATTTGGTCCAAATCTGATGGTGTCTGAATTTCAGGATCAACTCTAGTTCAAATCAACTAGCTTATCTATCACAATAACTGGCTAATCTGACAATTCTGCTGGACTGGCTTCTTTACTTTCCATAGTCTAAGTTCCTCTAGACATTACCTACAGTATACAGTATACATTCATATTTGAAATACTTTACACATCTAAGCTGGAATTTAGGTTACAAGTCATTTTCACTTATATAGTCATTGTGTGATCTTAGCATTTCCTCCCATAGTAACCGCATCGTATTTCTTTACTAGGTTGCCTCTCCTGTGTGATTACAGTTTTACTGTCGCTCCAGATATGCAATACCACAAATATCTCAGCGTTAGTTTTTCTAAGAATTTTGTCTTCTTGTTAAGGAAGAACTCTAAAATGCAAGATGTATTTTTAAAAATAGAAGACTAGAGTCAAACATGTATATATTTGTATTGAAATATACTCCAGGGACATAGTCTACCATCCAAGGGGTTATATAGCTTTCACTGTGGGATACTTGCACAATTGGTTTCTCCAGTGACAAAGATAATTATTTAATTCCGGCTTACAAATGCAAATCTGAAAAGCATCGGTCAGCAGTAAGGATTTAGAGAGCAACAGCTTTCTTGGAGTCTTTAAAGCAGGCCTTTCACCATTCACGCTGATACTGGGCATTTTCATGAGTACTCGTACCCGCCCGCAAGACCAATCAGGACCCCTGGTGAGACCCCGCAGAGCCCACCACAGAGCCTGTACAGCCCACCATAGACCCTGCACAGCCCACCATAAAACCTGTTCAGCCCACCTGAGAGCCCGCACAGCCCACCTGAGACCCCGCACAGCCCACCATAGACCACGCACAGCCCACAATAGACTCTGCACAGCCTCCTGAGACCAAGCACAGCCCTGTGAGACCCCGCACGGTCCATCTGAGACCCCGCGTAAGCACTTGAGACCGAGCACAGCCCATCTGAGACACCACGCGGCACACCTGAGACCCCGCACAACCCTCCTAAGACCCTGCACAGAGTATGTAGCTTCATATTATTCTGCATTAATGTATAATGCATTGCTGGGATTAGTAGTCCTCTATAGCCGGTTGCCATTCAGCATTGCTGTATAATGTACAACTGGGATTTGTAGTCCTCTCTATATAGTGGTATTCTTCATTGCTGTATATTGTATTGCTGACATTTGTAGTCCTCTATAGCTGGTGGTATTCTGCATTGCTTTATAATGTATTGCAGAGATGTGCAGTCCCTCTACAGCTTGGATTCAGTGGCAGAACTTCCTGGGTGCAGCATTTGCAGCTGGCACCAGGCCCTGGCGCTGCACCACTATTCTAAATTTAGTAGTCTGTAATGTTTTAGAAAAACTGTCACATAACACTCAAACAAGTATCGGAAATTGGTATCGGCACTCGTACTTGGTCTGGCAAAAACGGTATTGGTGCATCCCTAGCTACAGCAATGTACACATTTTACAATCATAATAGAACATACACCACAAGTAACATTCCCCGTGACCAATGAAGAGGCCCCTTAGGCTCCTAATGAGTGCTAAAACAGCAGGGAGGGTGGCCATGACCCATGCAACTGTACCAGACACCAATATTCTAGCCCCCATGAGTATCCCCAATAACTGTTGCCATAGTCTTACAGGCTACAAAAGCTATTTAGCCCAGTAGCACCACCATTTGCACTTCCATACATTCCACCCCTCTTGTGGAGAGTCAGATCATTGTTGTGGTTCAAAAGATATCCCACTGCACTCCTTACTAGTATACCTCTTGAGGATGGGTACTGAAGTGACTGCAGATGGCTTGATGAAAGGACTCAAAACGTTGCTTCCTTTGTGACAAGATGCACATGCATTAAGGCGATTTTGGACACTTGATTCTGGTGTGCTGGTGGCATACTGTATTTTCCTGGATCTTCGTTGTAGATGTATGGCACTGGCAGGGATAAACCCATCAAGAGCACAACCTAAAAGAAATGGTAGACACGTCTTCTTCTTCAAATACAGCCAGTAATGTCAGAAGGTACAGCCCTAGTCATCTAACTAGATTGCACGTGTCCTTCCTCTCCAACTCACTTGTTGAAAATAACTAGCCAAAAAAAAAGAGCAGGCCTACATAACTAATGGGGGTGGTGCACAAGGCTAGCTCCCTTTACTCTCCCACCTAAAATGATTGCCTGTCTTACTCAGTGCCAGAAGATCCACCCCCCACTGCTTGCCAACCTATCCTTACACTAACTTGTCCTTGGGTCCCATTTTTTACATTTAAAGTCAAACACCTAGCTTTAGTTCCCATCAGTGCTCCAAAGAGAACTTTCCCATCCTCACTCCTCTCTATTA
The DNA here is from genome assembly GCF_000935625.1 of Nanorana parkeri. NCBI lineage: Eukaryota > Metazoa > Chordata > Amphibia > Anura > Dicroglossidae > Nanorana > Nanorana parkeri. Next base: position 2,654,021 of record NW_017306283.1, read on the forward strand.
CACCGTAGCTAAGAATTTTCATATTTATAGTTTAATTTTTAACTCTAATGGACCAGGTCATTGCCTATGAGAAAGTTCTACGGGAGTACAAATTATCCTGCTGAATTTTGTGTGAATCCACACTTACTCTAGATCCAGTGAGGGTACCCCATGGTTAGTTGTATGACAATTTTACTGCACTTTGTTATACACTACATTAAAGTGACAATAAACCCTCAGATTTTTTAACATAAAACAATACTGTAATGTGTGCCTTACTGTAATCCATGGTAGTTTCTTTTCTCTTTGCTGCTCTTCCTTTTAAATCCTCATATCTTCTCATGCTTGGGGAGAACTTTCCTTTGCAGCTGACTGCCTCTTCCTGTAGTGCTGGCTCAGGTTGCAAACCTATACACAGACACCATGTATCCATTCCAGAGACAAGGCAGTCTGCTGCAAAACAGAAGTTCTCCCCCAGCATGAGAACGGATAGAGATTTAAAAGGAAGAGCAGCAAAGAGAAGGGAAACTACCATGGATTACAGCAAGGCACACATTACAGTATTGTTTTATGTTAAACAATCTGAGGGTTTAATGTCACTTTAAGTCTTTGTTAATTTGATCTGATGTGTAATCGATTCAAATGAGACCGTCTTTTCTTTTAGACTTTTTACTTTTTTAATGTTATTTTATTCAAGAAAAGGTTGTTCGTTCTTTCGGTCCAAAGGCACCATGCACTGATTCATGTCTATACCTTATTTTAATGTTAGGCTAAAAAAAACATGAAAAACCTTAGTGATTGCGTAACGGAGTGGAGGGAGGAAGGGAATTACCAAAATGGCAGTAAATGGTGAAAGGCCTGCTTGAAAATACCCCTCAGCTCCAGGCTTGGGCAAGTCCAAAGCAGGTATTAAAGTGATATTAAAGGCAAAAGGTTTTTCAGCTATTTGAAATGCTGATTAAATCACCCACAATGGATGTTGCTTCTTGGTGTTCAAATGTTTTATGCAGAATCAGCTGGTCTCCTGAGCAGTGGCTCCTTTCACTTGGGTCTAAATCTGGATTCATCATTAAAAAAAAAAGGTTTGTGAGTTTATTAGTACTTAGAAGCTAACCTATGCTTTGTGGTTTAAGCAGTGGGAGGGAGTTTTAGGTTGTGTTTATGTAAGGCTCTGTTACTGTGTTCTGTGGTACAGGGGATGTAGTGCTCTTAGTTTCCTCCAGCAGTCTCTTTCTGCAAGCTAGAAGGTATATATAGCATGTGAGGAGTTGCCTCAGGGTCATTAGTGTAGGTGGAGAGAGAGAAGAGCATAGAGAATCCTTTGGGCCCTCGCAGGATAAGCAGGACTGCGGCTAGCAAGATGTACGTTCCCTGGATTTCGGTCTTCCACTTAGGTGGAATACTACTGTACGTTCCCCAATTGAGTTTAACCAGTATAGCTGGAAACTCTATTGAGATGGATCACTTCCTTCTGTGGGCATGAAGTCTTAAGTGCACTGACCGTGGTATTCTTCAGTTAGTAAACAGAAGTAAAGTTCAAGCCGATTATGGACCCTTCCTGTGAATGGTGTCCTATACCTGATCGCGGCAGCTGGTTATGGAGAGGAGCCTGTGGTGGTTTAGTGACGACAAGTCAGTCAGTGGCGTTGGCCAGGCAGGTTCTTCAGGCACAGCTGCCGTGCCATCAGAGCTCCTGTATCTCATGGCCCTCAGATGCGTGATGTAACCTTCCTAAGGAACCTGGAACCACAGAATCAGCAGGGACCTCCTATATATGTGTAAGTGGACTCCTGCCCAGGCTTAGGGCCAAAGCTTTGGAACCTGATTGTGTAGTAGAGCTGGACGGGCATGTTGGGAGCTTCAGTTCGCTGCTCCTGAAAAAGCTGTTGCCTGGGTTTTCCCCAGTCAAGGACTTGCATAACTACCCGTTGGCCTAAGAACCTGCCCCCCTCAAACTCTCTCAAACAGGGTTCCTCCCTGGAACATTTCTTTTCTCTTTGCTGCTCTTCCTTTTAAATCCTCATATCTTCTCATGCTTGGGGAGAACTTTCCTTTGCAGCTGACTGCCTCTTCCTGTAGTGCTGGCTCAGGTTGCAAACCTATACACAGACACCATGTATCCATTCCAGAGACAAGGCAGTCTGCTGCAAAACAGAAGTTCTCCCCCAGCATGAGAACGGATAGAGATTTAAAAGGAAGAGCAGCAAAGAGAAGGGAAACTACCATGGATTACAGCAAGGCACACATTACAGTATTGTTTTATGTTAAACAATCTGAGGGTTTAATGTCACTTTAAGTCTTTGTTAATTTGATCTGATGTGTAATCGATTCAAATGAGACCGTCTTTTCTTTTAGACTTTTTACTTTTTTAATGTTATTTTATTCAAGAAAAGGTTGTTCGTTCTTTCGGTCCAAAGGCACCATGCACTGATTCATGTCTATACCTTATTTTAATGTTAGGCTAAAAAAAACATGAAAAACCTTAGTGATTGCGTAACGGAGTGGAGGGAGGAAGGGAATTACCAAAATGGCAGTAAATGGTGAAAGGCCTGCTTGAAAATACCCCTCAGCTCCAGGCTTGGGCAAGTCCAAAGCAGGTATTAAAGTGATATTAAAGGCAAAAGGTTTTTCAGCTATTTGAAATGCTGATTAAATCACCCACAATGGATGTTGCTTCTTGGTGTTCAAATGTTTTATGCAGAATCAGCTGGTCTCCTGAGCAGTGGCTCCTTTCACTTGGGTCTAAATCTGGATTCATCATTAAAAAAAAAAGGTTTGTGAGTTTATTAGTACTTAGAAGCTAACCTATGCTTTGTGGTTTAAGCAGTGGGAGGGAGTTTTAGGTTGTGTTTATGTAAGGCTCTGTTACTGTGTTCTGTGGTACAGGGGATGTAGTGCTCTTAGTTTCCTCCAGCAGTCTCTTTCTGCAAGCTAGAAGGTATATATAGCATGTGAGGAGTTGCCTCAGGGTCATTAGTGTAGGTGGAGAGAGAGAAGAGCATAGAGAATCCTTTGGGCCCTCGCAGGATAAGCAGGACTGCGGCTAGCAAGATGTACGTTCCCTGGATTTCGGTCTTCCACTTAGGTGGAATACTACTGTACGTTCCCCAATTGAGTTTAACCAGTATAGCTGGAAACTCTATTGAGATGGATCACTTCCTTCTGTGGGCATGAAGTCTTAAGTGCACTGACCGTGGTATTCTTCAGTTAGTAAACAGAAGTAAAGTTCAAGCCGATTATGGACCCTTCCTGTGAATGGTGTCCTATACCTGATCGCGGCAGCTGGTTATGGAGAGGAGCCTGTGGTGGTTTAGTGACGACAAGTCAGTCAGTGGCGTTGGCCAGGCAGGTTCTTCAGGCACAGCTGCCGTGCCATCAGAGCTCCTGTATCTCATGGCCCTCAGATGCGTGATGTAACCTTCCTAAGGAACCTGGAACCACAGAATCAGCAGGGACCTCCTATATATGTGTAAGTGGACTCCTGCCCAGGCTTAGGGCCAAAGCTTTGGAACCTGATTGTGTAGTAGAGCTGGACGGGCATGTTGGGAGCTTCAGTTCGCTGCTCCTGAAAAAGCTGTTGCCTGGGTTTTCCCCAGTCAAGGACTTGCATAACTACCCGTTGGCCTAAGAACCTGCCCCCCTCAAACTCTCTCAAACAGGGTTCCTCCCTGGAACACAAGGATCGCCAGAAAGGGCTGTGATGTGTGGCAGAGCTGTGTATATCTCAGAATTGGCTGGACAGAAATACAAATCCATTGACAGGTAAAACAGCTCTCATATATATATATATATATATATATATATAAAGGCATCTACTTTAGATCCACCAGTTACTATGTACTACTGCCTGATTAGATATAAATTGAATAAGTGGTGTAACTATAGCCATAGCAGCCTAGACGGCTGCTATGGGGCCTGGGTGTGGAAGGGGGCCCCATTATGTTGTTAAAGCAAATTAGACATAGAACATATTAAGATAATACAGTACTGTATCATTAAAGGTTGGAGTTAAAGCCTACAGTGTAGACTTCAAGAATAGTCTTTGGGGTCTTGGAATTGTTACAGCTCAGGGAGAGGTTGTCAGAAGGGCCCACAACACCTTTTTGCTATGGGACCCTGTGATCTGTAGGTATGGCCCTGAATTTAATGCAAATACAGTGGTAGTTCCTAACATTGTAAAGTGTATATCCAGTTTAAGGACAGCTGTGTGGCCTAGCTCTTATCCAGCTACCCATTCATGTTCCCACCTGACCATACAATCTCTGTTAGACATGTGCGATTCGTTTCGTTCCGAATCGAAATTCGGACGAATTTTCGGAAATTCGGACATTCGGATGTATCCGAATTCCGAATTACAGACATAACGAATGCAAACGAATCCGAATTTCCATTTCCGAAATTCGGTAGCGTTCGTACGAACGTTCGTTTTCTGTTCTTATTCGTTTCTTATTCGTTTCTTATTCGTTTCTTATTCGTTTCGTTCGTTGGAGCAAAGTGACATTAGAGGAGAAAAATATTTTTTCCCCCTCAAATGTCACTTTTGCTGCAAACGAACAAAACGAATAAGAAACGAATAAGAACAGAAAACGAACCGAACGTTCGTACGAACGAATTGACTTTCACACCCGAATCCTGAAAAACGAAATAACACAAATCCGAATTTAAAACGAAACAAAACTAAACGAATTTTTTGGCAGTGCACATGTCTAATCTCTGTATCTCAGACTGTAATCTACAATCTCTGTAAATCAGATTGTAGCATGCATGGTGTAATATTGTTGAATGGTAGAAACAACAACACAGATGAGTTACCTCCAGATACTCGATACCATGACGCTCGCTCAGACCTGATTAGAAGCGCCTCTATTGTATTTGAACTTCAATAATATTGTTGCTTTTTAATTGCCTATTATCCAGACACTAAGTGCCATCCCCCCCTGCCCCGCCCCAACTGCATTAATAATACATGATAAAAAGTTTCTTTTGTCATAAACATTGACCTTGTTAAATAATTGAGCACAGAATTATGCGTATGTTGCCGGCAAACATGAAGTGCCCCGATCCTAGCTCCCTGTCTTTTCGTTATATCTATACTTTCAGGGTTTTATGTCTGCCTTTGTTTAAAAGCAACGCCTATTAGATCACAGCTGTGCAAGAGCATCTGGGAGCAAAGTCAAGGCTAAGAACCTGGGAGAAACCTGGAGGCTGCCATTAGTACTCTGGCTTCAATACTTTGTATCACTGAGCCAATAAGCATGAAGATAGGGGGTTAAGAGGCTAGGGTCAGCATTAGAGATGGGGCAAGGCTTGGTGGAAATCCAGTTCACATGAGTTTGGCCAAACCCACTCAAAACTGTGACCACCACCCCTCCCGGCCTAATCAGTGGCCCCGTTGTGATGTATAGCTGCGGGATGGAGAAATAGCCTCTCTACAACAAATTAGGCTGGGAGGTGGGGTGGCAGTAACAGTTTTGAGCAGGCTTGGGTGGACTCAGATGACCAAGCCCAGACTCACCACTAGTCTGTAACAGCCAGTCAAGCTGCATTTTTCAGAAGGATATCAGGTGAGCAGTGGCAATCCCCTTTTTTTTCTCATGACAAGTTTCCTTTAATGCCTTAAAAAAAAAGTTGCCCTTGCAGTGCGCCCACCCCCTTCCCCACTGCAGGGGTTAAATGCTTATTAAGTCTAGGGGCAGAGGTATGAGCTGTAATACTCACCTTATTCCAGAATTACAGACATAACGAATGCAAACGAATCCGAATTTCCATTTCCGAAATTCGGTAGCGTTCGTACGAACGTTCGTTTTCTGTTCTTATTCGTTTCTTATTCGTTTCTTATTCGTTTCTTATTCGTTTCGTTCGTTGGAGCAAAGTGACATTAGAGGAGAAAAATATTTTTTCCCCCTCAAATGTCACTTTTGCTGCAAACGAACAAAACGAATAAGAAACGAATAAGAACAGAAAACGAACCGAACGTTCGTACGAACGAATTGACTTTCACACCCGAATCCTGAAAAACGAAATAACACAAATCCGAATTTAAAACGAAACAAAACTAAACGAATTTTTTGGCAGTGCACATGTCTAATCTCTGTATCTCAGACTGTAATCTACAATCTCTGTAAATCAGATTGTAGCATGCATGGTGTAATATTGTTGAATGGTAGAAACAACAACACAGATGAGTTACCTCCAGATACTCGATACCATGACGCTCGCTCAGACCTGATTAGAAGCGCCTCTATTGTATTTGAACTTCAATAATATTGTTGCTTTTTAATTGCCTATTATCCAGACACTAAGTGCCATCCCCCCCTGCCCCGCCCCAACTGCATTAATAATACATGATAAAAAGTTTCTTTTGTCATAAACATTGACCTTGTTAAATAATTGAGCACAGAATTATGCGTATGTTGCCGGCAAACATGAAGTGCCCCGATCCTAGCTCCCTGTCTTTTCGTTATATCTATACTTTCAGGGTTTTATGTCTGCCTTTGTTTAAAAGCAACGCCTATTAGATCACAGCTGTGCAAGAGCATCTGGGAGCAAAGTCAAGGCTAAGAACCTGGGAGAAACCTGGAGGCTGCCATTAGTACTCTGGCTTCAATACTTTGTATCACTGAGCCAATAAGCATGAAGATAGGGGGTTAAGAGGCTAGGGTCAGCATTAGAGATGGGGCAAGGCTTGGTGGAAATCCAGTTCACATGAGTTTGGCCAAACCCACTCAAAACTGTGACCACCACCCCTCCCGGCCTAATCAGTGGCCCCGTTGTGATGTATAGCTGCGGGATGGAGAAATAGCCTCTCTACAACAAATTAGGCTGGGAGGTGGGGTGGCAGTAACAGTTTTGAGCAGGCTTGGGTGGACTCAGATGACCAAGCCCAGACTCACCACTAGTCTGTAACAGCCAGTCAAGCTGCATTTTTCAGAAGGATATCAGGTGAGCAGTGGCAATCCCCTTTTTTTTCTCATGACAAGTTTCCTTTAATGCCTTAAAAAAAAAGTTGCCCTTGCAGTGCGCCCACCCCCTTCCCCACTGCAGGGGTTAAATGCTTATTAAGTCTAGGGGCAGAGGTATGAGCTGTAATACTCACCTTATTCCTCGCTTTGGTTAGGCTTGCTTCACATTGCACATTCAGTGGCCCAAAGCCTCTTCTCCGAACGGCGGTCACATGCTGATGTCGATTGTCCTACATTACACATGAGGACAGCAAGTGCCCGCTTACAAGCGTCGAAGAGTCGAAGAGAAGGGGAAATTACTCCCCTAGACTTATTGAGCATTTAATGAGCAGTGCAAGAGGACGGCACTGCAAGGGTAGTCTTTTCTTTAAATCCTGGAGATTAGCACATATAACATTTCAGGTGTTTAAAGTAGAACTCAGGGCAAGCAGGCAAACACAGTTGAAATACATACACAAGAACCTTATTCCTGCCAAGGAATTTGTCATTTTCTTCAGTCAGTCCTGTGATTCACACACCTCTGCCACACCGCATTGCCAAGCGGGTGACACCGCTATTTCCTGCTTTAGCTTTTCAGCTCCCTGTTTTACCTATATGGGGCTTAAAGAAGAACTATGGGGTTAGGGCTTTTCCCCATCGTTCTACTAAGGGTAACGGGAGGACACAAACTAGCGTCCTCCCGTCACCCTAAGCTCAGTATACTGAGACGCAGCAGCTGAAACGGATCCCGACAATTAGGTCTGGATCCACCCAGCTGCGTGAGTGACAGCTGGCTCTGCCCATCTAGAGGCAGAGCCAGCTGTACCCGCCACCTCCACCCGTCCGTTCCGCCAGTCAGCGCTGGAGGATCAGAGCAGGGAGGGGGGGAATCCAGTCCCTCCCCTGTCACGGCTCTCTGCAGTGACAGGATCGAGAGGTGAGCAAACGCCGGTATGTGTTTGCTCACTTCCCGATCTACTGAGCCGACCTGTGACAGTCTCATTGTCACAGGTCGGCTAGAACTATGAGGATGAGTGAAAAGCACTCACCTCATAGTTCTCCTTTAACTACTATGTGTGCAGACTCTGCAGCTGTACAAGGGCCCCTTGGGATTTAGGGACCCGTTATTCTAGAAAGTAGACATGTGCGATTCGTTTCGTTCCGAATCGAAATTCGGACGAATTTTCATAAATTCGGACATTCGGATGTATCCGAATTCCGAATTACAGACATAATGAATGCAAACGAATCCGAATTTCCATTTCCAAAATTCGGTAGCGTTCGCACGAACGTTCGTTTCGTTTTCTGTTCTTATTCGTTTCGTTCGTTGGAGCAAAGTGACATTAGAGAAGGAGAAAAATATTTTTTCCCCCTCAAATGTCACGTTTGCTGCAAACGAACGAAACGCATAAGAAACGAATAAGAACAGAAAACGAAACGAACGTTCGT